>NC_058053.1:302387-602387 GCF_020085105.1 Siniperca chuatsi
AATATGAAGAAAAACCACCTTTTGTTGAGTTTTTTTAAAACATAGTCCACAGAGAGTATATGTTCAATTTAAGCTTCTTTCTGTTGGTTAATTGCATTTTAATCATTATGCTGCCGTAAATTGTCATTCATTCCAAGTTCCTCTCAGAAACAAGTTCCTGCATTAGAGTTTCAAAAACTGTCCTTTAACTACTGTAAATATCAACTCCAGAGACATCAAACAATCACTTTATGCTGTTTTCAGTGAGATAAGTTCATTTTCACAACAATGTCAAGGTAAGCTGTATTTTGTCTACAGAATGTCTTAGAATCAGATTTGCGCAGAAGGAACATGAAAAATCTGTTTAGAAATGAAGGATAACATGGTTTTTTTGATGGTCCTTTAAAACTTTCCTACAGCAAGCATCTTGACCTTCTTTGGCTGACATAAGGTCATGTTCACGTTTTCAACTGTCTTTTCTAGCGTCCAGAAACTCAATTCTGCATTACTGACACCGCAAACTGGATCCTATTAAGAATGAAAGAGTTTGAATGAGTTTCCTTCAAATCTTTCTCTACAGACAACATGTGTACAATGTGAGCTTCAGTTGGTGAGATAATTGTATTTTAACCGCCTATGTTAAGATGAACTGTCGCTAGTGCCAAGAACCTCTCAGAAACGAATTTGTACATTAGAAACAT
The DNA here is from genome assembly GCF_020085105.1 of Siniperca chuatsi. Lineage (NCBI taxonomy): Eukaryota > Metazoa > Chordata > Actinopteri > Centrarchiformes > Sinipercidae > Siniperca > Siniperca chuatsi. The sequence goes on from NC_058053.1 coordinate 303,068, forward strand.
CAAAGTTAGGATGAATATAATGCAACCACAAGGGGGCACAAGCCAGTGTCTTCTTGTGCCAGTCCCAAGTCTGGATAAATGCAGAGGGTTGTGTCAGGAAGGGCATCCGACGTAAAACACATGCCAAATTAAAAATGCGAATCGTGACAATGACTTCCATACCGGATCGGTCGGGGCCCGGGTTAACAACGACCGCCACGGGTGCTGTTGACCTACAGGGTACCGGTGGAAACTGGACTACTGTTGGTCAAAGACGAGCAAGGAGAGGAGGAAGGTGTGTTCGTAGGCAGAGAGAGAAGAGGAAAGCTAAGAATGTAGGACTTGACAGTAGGGACTTTGAATGTTGGGACTATGACAGGGAAGGCTAGAGAGTTGATCGACATGATGCAGAGAAGGAAGGTGGACATACTGTGTGTCCAGGAGACCAGGTGGAAAGGCTAGAAGCTTAGGAGCAGGGTTCAAGTTGTTCTGCCATGGGTCAGACAGGAAGAGAAACGTAGCAGGAGTTATCCTGAAAGAGGAGTTTGTGAGGAATGTTCTAGAGGTGAAAAGAGTATCAGACAGGTTGATGAGTCTGAAGCTGGAAATTGAAGGGGTGATGTTCAATGTTGTGAGTGGTTATGCCCCACAGGTAGGATGTGAGTTAGAAGAGAAGGAGAAATTCTGTGGAGTGAGTTAGATGAAGTGATGCAGAGCATCCCCAGAGGTGAGAGAGTGGTGATTGGTGCAGATTTCAATGGGCATGTAGGTGAAGGGAACAGAGGTGATGAGAAAGTGATGGGCAGGTTTGGTCTTCAGGACAGGAACGCGGAAGGACAGATGGTGGTAGACTTTGCAAAGAGGATGGAAATGGCTGTAGTGAACACTTTCTTCCAGAAGAGGCAGGACATATAAGAGCGGAGGTAGAAGCACTCAGGTGGACTACATCTTGTGTAATCTGAAAGAGACCAGTGACTGTAAAGTAGTGGTAGGGGAGCGTGTAGCCAGACAACACAGGATGGTAGTGTGTAAAATGTCTCTGGTGGTGAGGAAGATGAAGAGGACAAAGGCAGAGCAGAGGACGAAGTGGTGGAAGTTGAAAAAGGAAGAATGTCGTGTAGTTTTCAGGGAGGAGCTGAGACAGACTCTGGGTGGTCAGGAAGTGCTCTCAGATGACTGGACCGCTACAGCTAATGTGATCAGCATCTTGACCTTCTTTGGCTGACATAAGGGCATATTCACGTTTTCTACTGTCCTTTCTAGCGTCCAGAAACTCACTTCTGCATTTCTGACACCACAAACTGGATCCTATTAATAATGAAACAATTTGATGGGTTTCCTTGAAATCTTTTTCTACGAACAACATGTGTTCAATATGAGCTTCAGTTGGTGAGATAATTGTATTTTAACCGTCTATGTTGAGATGAACTGTCAGTAGTGCCAAGATCCTCTCAGAAACGAATTTGTACATTAGAAACATCAAAGTTAGGATGAATATGAAGAAAACGCACCTTTTGTCGAGGTTTTTTTAAAACATAGTCCACAGAGAGTATATGTTCACTTTAAGCTTCTTTCTGTTGTTTAATTGCATTTTAATCATTATATTACCGTAAATTGTCATTAATTCCAAGTTCCTCTCAGAAACAAGTTCCTGCATTAGAGTTTCAAAAACTGTCCTTTAACTACTGTAAATATCAACTCCAGAGACAACAAACAATCACTTTATGCTGTTTTCAGTGAGATAAGTTCATTTTCACAACGATGTCAGGGCAAGCTGTATGTTGTTTACAGAACGTTTTAGAATAAAATTTGTGCAGAAGAAACATGAAAAATCTGTTTAGAAATGAAGGATAACATGGTTTTTGATGGTCCTTTAAAACTTTCCTAAAGCAAGCATCTTGACCTTCTTTGTGTGACATAAGGTCATGTTCTTTTCAACTGTCCGTTCTAGCGTCCAGAAACTCAATTCTGCATTACTGACACCACAAACTGGATCCTATTAAGAATGAAACAATTTGAATGAGTTTCCTTGAAATCTTTTTCTACGAACAACATGTGTTCAATTTGAGCTTCAGTTGGTGAGATAATTGTATTTTAACCGCCTATGTTAAGATGAACTGTCACTAGTGCCAAGATCCTCTCAGAAACGAATTTGTACATTAGAACATCAAAGTTAGGATGAATATGAAAAAAACGCACCTTTTTTGAGTTTTTTTTAAAACATAGTCCACAGAGAGTACATGTTCAATTTATGCGTCTTTCTGTTGGTTAATTGCATTTTAATCATCATATTACAATAAATTGTCATTAATTCCAAGTTCCTTTCAGAAACAAGCTCCTGCATTAGAGTTTGAAAAACTGTCTTTTAACTACTGTAAAAATCAACTCCAGAGACATCAAACAATCGCTTTATGCTGTTTTCAGTGAGATAAGTTCATTTTCACAACTATGTCAAGGTAAGCTGTATTTTGTTTACAGAATGTCTTAGAATCAAATTTGTGCAGAAGAAACATGAAAAATCTGTTTAGAAATGAAGGATAACATGGTTTATGGATGGTCCTTTAAAACCTTCCTACAGCAAGCATCTTGACCTTCGTTGGCTGACATAAGGCGATGTTCAACTTTTCAACTGTCCTTTCTAGCGTCCAGAAACTCAATTCTGCATTACTGACACCACAAACTGGATCCTATTTAAAAGTAAAAAGTTTGAATGAGTTTCCTTGAAATCTTTTTCTACGAACAACATGTGTTCAATTTGAGCTTCAGTTTGTGTGACAATTGTATTTTAACCGACTATGTTGAGATGAACTGTAAGAAGTGCCAAGATCCTCTCAGAAATGAATTTGTACATTAGAAACATCAAAGTTAGGATGATTATGAAGAAAACGCACCTTTTTTGAGTTTTTTTAAAAACATTGTCCACAGAGAGTACATGTTCAATTTATGCTTCTTTCTGTTGGTTAATTGCATTTTAATCATTATATTGCCGTAAATTGTCATTAATTCCAAGTTCCTTTCAGAAACAAGTTCCTGCATTAGAGTTTCAAAAACTGTCCTTTAACTACTGTAAATATCAACTCCAGAGACATCAAACAATCACTTTATGCTGTTTTCAGTAAGATAAGTTCATTTTCACAACGATGTCAAGGTAAGCTGTATTTTGTTTACGTAATGTCTTAGTATCAAATTTGTGCAGAAGAAACATGAAAAATCTGTTTAGAAATGAAGGATAACATGGTTTTTTGATGGTCCTTTAAAACTTTCCTAAGCAAGCATCTTGACCTTCGTTGTTTGACATTTTGAGTTTTCAACTGTCCTTTCTAGCGTCCAGAAACTCAATTCTGCATTACTGACACCACAAACTGGATCCTATTAAGAATGAAACAGTTTGAATGAGTTTCCTTGAAATCTTTTTCTACAGACAACATGTGTTCAATTTGAGCTTCAGTTGGTGAGATAATTGTATTTTAACCGCCTATGTTAAGATGAACTGTCACTAGTCCCAAGAACCTCTCAGAAACGAATTTGTACATTAGAAACATCAAAGTTAGGATGAATATGAAGAAAACCCACCTTTTTTGAGTTTTTTTAAAACATAGTCCACAGAGAGTATATGTTCAATTTAAGCTTCTTTCTGTTGGTTAATTGCAAATTAATCATTATATTGCCGTAAATTGTCATAAATTCCAAGTCCTTCTCAGAAACAAGTTCCTGCATTAGAGTTTCAAAATTGTCCTTTAAATACTGTAAATATCACCTCCAGAGATATCAAACAATCATTTTATGCTGTTTTCAGTGAGATAAGTTCATTTTCACAACGATGTGTAAGGTAAGCTGTATTTTGTTTACAGAATGTCTTAGAATCAAATTTGTGCAGAAGAAACATGAAAAATCTGTTTAGAAATGAAGGATAACATGGTTTTTGATGGTCCTTTAAAACTTTCCTACAGCAAGCATCTTGACCTTAGTTGGCTGACATAAGGTCATGTTCAAGTTTTCAACTGTCCTTTCTAGCGTCCAGAAACTCAATTCTGCATTACTGACACCACAAACTGGATCCTATTAAGAATGAAACAGTTTGAATGAGTTTCCTTGAAATCTTTTTCTACGAACAACATGTGTTCAATTTGAGCTTCAGTTGGTGAGATAATTGTATTTTAACCGCCTATGTTAAGATGAACTGTCACTAGTGCCAAGATCCTCTCAGAAATGAATTTGTACATTAGAAACATCAAAGTTAGGATGATTATGAAGAAAACGCACCTTTTTTGAGTTTTTTTAAAAACATAGTCCACAGAGAGTACATGTTCAATTTATGCGTCTTTCTGTTGGTTAATTGCATTATCATCATTATATTGCCGTAAATTGTCATTAATTCCAAGTTCCTTTCAGAAACAAGTTCCTGCATTAGAGCTTCAAAAACTGTCCTTTACCTACTGTAAACATCAACTCCAGAGACATCAAACAATCACTTTATGCTGTTTTCAGTGAGATTAGTTCATTTTCACAACGATGTCAAGGTAAGCTGTATTTTGTTTACGTAATGTCTTAGTATCAAATTTGTGCAGAAGAAACATGAAAAATCTGTTTAGAAATGAAGGATAACATGGTTTTTTGATGGTCCTTTAAAACTTTCCTAAGCAAGCATAAGGTCATGTTGACATTTTGAACTGTCCTTTCTAGCGTCCAGAAACTCAATTCTACATTACCGACACCACAAACTGGATCCTATTAAGAATGAAACAGTTTGAATGAGTTTCCTTGAAATCTTTTTCTACAGACAACATGTGTTCAATTTGCGCTTCAGTTGGTGAGATAATTGTATTTTAACCGCCTATGTTAAGATGAACTGTCACTAGTGCCAAGAACCTCTCAGAAACGAATTTGTACATTAGAAACATCAAAGTTAGGATGAATATGAAGAAAACCCACCTTTTGTTGAGTTTTTTTAAAACATAGTCCACAGAGAGTATATGTTCAATTTAAGCTTCTTTCTGTTGGTTAATTGCATTTTAATCATTATATTGCCGTAAATTGTCATTAATTCCAAGTTCCTCTCAGAAACAAGTTCCTGCATTAGAGTTTCAAAAACTGTCCTTTAACTACTGTAAATATCAACTCCAGAGACATCAAACAATCACTTTATGCTGTTTTCAGTGAGATAAGTTCATTTTCACAACGATGTCAAGGTAAGCTGTATTTTGTTTACAGAATGTCTTAGAATCAAATTTGTGCAGAAGAAACATGAAAAATCTATTTAGAAATGAAGGATAACATGGATTTTTGATGGTCCTTTAAAACTTTCCTAAAGCAAGCATCTTGACCTTCTTTGGCTGACAAAAGGTCATGTTCACGTTTTCAACTGTCCTTTCTAGTGTCCAGAAACTCAATTCTGCATTACTGACACCACAAACTGGATCCTATTAAGAATGAAACAGATTGAACGAGTTTCCTTAAAATCTTTTTCTACGAACAACATGTGTTTAATTTGAGCTTGATTTGGTGAGATAATTGTATTTTAACCGCCTGTGTTAAGATGAACTGTCGCTAGTGCCAAGAACCTCTCAGAAACGAATGTGTACATTAGAAAAATCAAATTTAGGATGAATATGAACAAAACCCACCTTTATGTGAGTTTTATTTTAAAACATAGTCCACAGAGAGTATATGTTCAATTTAAGCTTCTTTCTGTTGGTTAATTGCAAATTAATCATTATATTGCCGTAAATTGTCATAAATTCCAAGTTCTTCTCAGAAACAAGTTCCTGCATTAGAGTTTCAAAATTGTCCTTTAAATACTGTAAATATCAACTCCAGAGACATCAAACAATCACTTTATGCTGTTTTCAGTGAGATAAGTTCATTTTCACAACGATGTCAAGGTAAGCTGTATTTTGTTTACAGATTGTCTTAGAATCAAATTTGTGCAGAAGAAACATGAAAAATCTATTTAGAAATGAAGGATAACATGGATTTTTGATGGTCCTTTAAAACTTTCCTAAAGCAAGCATCTTGACCTTCTTTGGCTGACAAAAGGTCATGTTCACGTTTTCAACTGTCCTTTCTAGTGTCCAGAAACTCAATTCTGCATTACTGACACCACAAACTGGATCCTATTAAGAATGAAACAGTTTGAACGAGTTTCCTTGAAATCTTTTCTTCGAACAACATGTGTTCAATTTGAGCTTCAGTTGGTGAGATAATTGTATTTTAACCGCCTATGTTAAGATGAACTGTCACTAGTGCCAAGAACCTCTCAGAAACAAATTTGTACATTAGAAACATCAAAGTTAGGATGAATATGAATATAGAAGAAAACGCACCTTTTTTGAGTTTTATTTTAAAACATAGTCCACAGAGAGTATATGTTCAATTTAAGCTTCTTTCTGTTGGTTAATTGCAAATTAATCATTATATTGCCGTAAATTGTCATAAATTCCAAGTTCTTCTCAGAAACAAGTTCCTGCATTAGAGTTTCAAAATTGTCCTTTAAATACTGTAAATATCAACTCCAGAGACATCAAACAATCACTTTATGCTGTTTTCAGTGAGATAAGTTCATTTTCACAACGATGTCAAGGTAAGCTGTATTTTGTCTACAGAATGTCTTAGAATCAGATTTGCGCAGAACAAACATGAAAAACCTGTTTAGAAATACAGGATAACATGGTTTTTTGATGGTCCTTTAAAACTTTCCTAAGCAAGCATCTTGACCTTCATTTGACATAATCATGTTGTTTTCAACTGTCCTTTCTAGCGTCCAGAAACTCAATTCTGCATTACTGACACCACAAACTGGATCCTATTAAGAATGAAACAGTTTGAATGAGTTTCCTTGAAATCTTTTTCTACAGACAACATGTGTTCAATTTGCGCTTCAGTTGGTAAGATAATTGTATTTTAACCGCCTATGTTAAGATGAACTGTCGCTAGTGCCAAGAACCTCTCAGAAACGAATGTGTACATTAGAAACATCAAATTTAGGATGAATATGAAGAAAACCCACCTTTATGTGAGTTTTATTTTAAAACATAGTCCACAGAGAGTATATGTTCAATTTAAGCTTCTTTCTGTTGGTTAATTGCAAATTAATCATTATATTGCCGTAAATTGTCATAAATTCCAAGTCCTTCTCAGAAACAAGTTCCTGCATTAGAGTTTCAAAATTGTCCTTTAAATACTGTAAATATCAACTCCAGAGACATCAAACAATCACTTTATGCTGTTTTCAGTGAGATAAGTTCATTTTCACAACGATGTCAAGGTAAGCTGTATTTTGTTTACAGATTGTCTTAGAATCAAATTTGTGCAGAAGAAACATGAAAAATCTATTTAGAAATGAAGGATAACATGGATTTTTGATGGTCCTTTAAAACTTTCCTACAGCAAGCATCTTGACCTTAGTTGTTTGACATAAGGTCATGTTCACGTTTTCAACTGTCCTTTCTAGTGTCCAGAAACTCAATTCTGCATTACTGACACCACAAACTGGATCCTATTAAGAATGAAACAGTTTGAACGAGTTTCGTTGAAAACTTTTTCTACGAACAACATGTGAGCTTGATTTGGTGAGATAATTGTATTTTAACCTCCGATGTTAAGATGAACTGTCACTAGTGCCAAGAACCTCTCAGAAACAAATTTGTACATTAGAAACATCAAATTTAGGAAGAATATGAAGAAAACGCACCTTTTTTGAGTTTTTTTAAAAACATAGTCCACAGAGAGTACATGTTCAATTTATGCGTCTTTCTGTTGGTTAATTGCATTATCATCATTATATTGCCGTAAATTGTCATTAATTCCAAGTTCCTTTCAGAAACAAGTTCCTGCATTAGAGCTTCAAAAACTGTCCTTTACCTACTGTAAACATCAACTCCAGAGACATCAAACAATCACTTTATGCTGTTTTCAGTGAGATTAGTTCATTTTCACAACGATGTCAAGGTAAGCTGTATTTTGTTTACGTAATGTCTTAGTATCAAATTTGTGCAGAAGAAACATGAAAAATCTGTTTAGAAATGAAGGATAACATGGTTTTTTGATGGTCCTTTAAAACTTTCCTAAGCAAGCATCTTGACCTTCTTTGTTGACATAACGTCATGTTAACATTTTGAACTGTCCTTTCTAGCGTCCAGAAACTCAATTCTACATTACCGACACCACAAACTGGATCCTATTAAGAATGAAACAGTTTGAATGAGTTTCCTTGAAATCTTTTTCTACAGACAACATGTGTTCAATTTGCGCTTCAGTTGGTGAGATAATTGTATTTTAACCGCCTATGTTAAGATGAACTGTCACTAGTCCCAATAAGCTCTCAGAAATGAATTTGTACATTAGAAACATCAAAGTTAGGATGATTATGAAGAAAACGCACCTTTTTTGATTTTTTTAAAAACATAGTCCACATAGAGTACATGTTCAATTTATGCTTCTTTCTGTTGGTTAATTGCATTTTAATCATTATATTGCCGTAAATTGTCATTAATTCCAAGTTCCTTTCAGAAACAAGTTCCTGCATTAGAGTTTCAAAAACTGTCCTTTAACTACTGTAAATATCAACTCCAGAGACATCAAACAATCGCTTTATGCTGTTTTCAGTGAGATAAGTTCATTTTCACAACTATGTCAAGGTAAGCTGTATTTTGTTTACAGAATGTCTTAGAATCAAATTTGTGCAGAAGAAACATGAAAAATCTGTTTAGAAATGAAGGATAACATGGTTTTTTGATGGTCCTTTAAAACTTTCCTACAGCAAGCATCTTGTCCTTCGTTGGCTGAGATAAGATGATGTTCAAGTTTTTAACTGTCCTTTCTAGCGTCCAGAAACTCAATTCTGCATTACTGACACCACAAACTGGATCCTATTTAAAAGTAAACAGTTTGAATGAGTTTCCTTTAAATTTTTTTCTACATACAACATGTGTTCAATTTGCGCTTCAGTTGGTGAGATAATTGTATTTTAACCGCCTATGTTAAGATGAACTGTCACTAGTGCCAAGAACCTCTCAGAAACGAATTTGTACATTAGAAACATCAAAGTTAGGATGATTATGAAGAAAACGCACCTTTTATTGAGATTTTTTTTAAACATAGTCCACAGAGAGTACATGTTCAATTTATGCGTCTTTCTGTTGGTTAATTGCATTTTAATCATCATATTACAGTAAATTGTCATTAATTCCAAGGTCCTCTCAGAAACAAGTTCCTGCATTAGAGTTTCAAAAACTGTCCTTTAACTACTGTAAATATCAACTCCAGAGACATCAAACAATCACTTTATGCTGTTTTCAGTGAGATAAGTTCATTTTCACAACGATGTCAAGGTAAGCTGTATTTTGTTTACAGAATGTCTTAGAATCAAATTTGTGCAGAAGAAACATGAAAAATCTATTTAGAAATGAAGGATAACATGGATTTCTGATGGTCCTTTAAAACTTTCCTACAGCAAGCATCTTGACCTTCTTTGGCTTACATAAGGTCATGTTCACGTTTTCAACTGTCCTTTCTAGTGTCCAGAAACTCAATTCTGCATTACTGACACCACAAACTGGATCCTATTAAGAATGAAACAGTTTGAACGAGTTTCGTTGAAAACTTTTTCTACGAACAACATGTGTTCAATTTGAGCTTGATTTGGTGAGATAATTGTATTTTAACCGCCTATGTTAAGATGAACTGTCGCTAGTGCCAAGAACCTCTCAGAAACGAATGTGTACATTAGAAACATCAAATTTAGGATGAATATGAAGAAAACCCAACTTTATGTGAGTTTTATTTTAAAACATAGTCCACAGAGAGTATATGTTCAATTTAAGCTTCTTTCTGTTGGTTAATTGCAATTTAATCATTATATTGCCGTAAATTGTCATTAATTCCAAGTTCCTCTCAGAAACAAGTTCTTGCATTAGAGTTTCAAAAACTGTCCTTTAACTACTGTAAATATCAACTCCAGAGACATCAAACAATCACTTTATGCTGTTTTCAGTAAGATAAGTTCATTTTCACAACGATGTCAAGGTAAGCTGTATTTTGTTTACGTAATGTCTTAGTATCAAATTTGTGCAGAAGAAACATGAAAAATCTGTTTAGAAATGAAGGATAACATGGTTTTTTGATGGTCCTTTAAAACTTTCCTACAGCAAGCATCTTGTCCTTCGTTGGCTGAGATAAGATGATGTTCAAGTTTTTAACTGTCCTTTCTAGCGTCCAGAAACTCAATTCTACATTACCAACACCACAAACTGGATCCTATTAAGAATGAAACAGTTTGAATGAGTTTCCTTGAAATCTTTTTCTACAGACAACATGTGTTCAATTTGCGCTTCAGTTGGTGAGATAATTGTATTTTAACCGCCTATGTTAAGATGAACTGTCACTAGTCCCAAGAACCTCTCAGAAACGAATTTGTACATTAGAAAAATCAAATTTAGGATGAATATGAAGAACACCCACCTTTATGTGAATTTTATTTTTAAACATAGTCCACAGAGAGTATATGTTCAATTTAAGCTTCTTTCTGTTGGTTAATTGCAAATTAATCATTATATTGCCGTAAATTGTCATTCATTCCAAGTTCTTCTCAGAAACAAGTTCCTGCATTAGAGTTTCAAAATTGTCCTTTAAATACTGTAAATATCAACTCCAGAGACATCAATCACTTTATGCTGTTTTCAGTGAGATAAGTTCATTTTCACAACGATGTCAAGGTAAGCTGTATTTTGTTTACAGAATGTCTTAGAATCAAATTTGTGCAGAAGAAACATGAAAAATCTGTTTAGAAATGAAGGATAACATGGTTTTTTGATGGTCCTTTAAAACTTTCCTACAGCAAGCATCTTGACCTTCTTTGGTTGACATAAGGTCATGTTCACGTTTTCAACTGTCCTTTCTAGCGTCCAGAAACTCAATTCTGCATTACTGACACCACAAACTGGATCCTATTAAGAATGAAACAGTTTGAATGAGTTTCGTTGAAATCCTTTTCTACGAACATGTGTTCAATTTGAGCTTCATTTGGTGAGATAATTGTATTTTAACCGCCTATGTTAAGATGAACTGTCACTAGTCCCAGGTTCCTCTCAGAAACGAATTTGTACATTAGAAACATCAAAGTTAGGATGAATATGAAGAAAACCCACCTTTTGTCGAGTTTTTTTAAAACATAGTCCATAGAGAGTATATGTTCAATTTATGCTTCTTTCTGTTGGTTAATTGCATTTTTAATCATTATATTGCCGTAAATTGTCATAAATTCCAAGTCCTTCTCAGAAACAAGTTCCTGCATTAGAGTTTCAAAATTGTCCTTTAAATACTGTAAATATCAACTCCAGAGATATCAAACAATCATTTTATGCTGTTTTCAGTGAAATAAGTTCATTTTCACAACGATGTCAAGGTAAGCTGTATTTTGTTTATAGATTGTCTTAGAATCAAATTTGTGCAGAAGAAACATGAAAAATCTATTTAGAAATGAAGGATAACATGGATTTTTGATGGTCCTTTAAAACTTTCCTAAGCAAGCAAGCATCTTGACCTTCTTTTTTTGACATAAGGTCGATGTTCAAGTTTTTAACTGTCCTTTCTAGCGTCCAGAAACTCAATTCTGCATTACTGACACCACAAACTGGATCCTATTTAAAAGTAAACAGTTTGAATGAGTTTCCTTTAAATTTTTTTCTACATACAACATGTGTTCAATTTGCGCTTCAGTTGGTGAGATAATTGTATTTTAACCGCCTATGTTAAGATGAACTGTCACTAGTCCGAATAAGCTCTCAGAAATGAATTTGTACATTAGAAACATCAAAGTTAGGATGAATATGAAGAAAACCCACCTTTATGTGAGTTTTATTTTAAAACATAGTCCACAGAGAGTATATGTTCAATTTATGCTTTTTTCCGGTGGTTAATTGCATTTCAATCATTATTTTACCGACATTTCTCATTAAATCCAAGATCCTCTCAGAAACAAGATCCTGTATTAGAGATTTCAAAACTGTACTGCAAGTACTGTAAATATCAATTCAGAGATATTAATAAATCACTTTAAGCTGTTTTAAGTGAGATAAGTTCATTTTCACAATTCTGTCACGGTAAACTGTATTTTGTTTACAGAATGTCTTAGAATCCAATTTGTGCAGAAGAAACATGAAAAATTTGTTTAGAGATGAAGGGTAACATGGTTTTGTTGATGGTCTTTTAAAACTTTCGTACAGCAAGCATCTTGACCTTCGTTGTTTGACATAAGGCGATGTTCAAGTTTTCAACTGTCCTTTCTAGCGTCCAGAAACTCAATTCTGCATTACTGACACCACAAACTGGATCCTATTAATAATGAAAAGTTTGAATGAGTTTCCTTGAAATCTTTTTCTACGAACAACATGTGTTCAATTTGAGTTTCAGTTTTGGTGAGATAATTGTATTTTAACCGCCTATGTTAAGATGAACTGTCACTAGTAGTAGTGCCAAGATCCTCTCAGAAACGAATTTGTACATTAGAAACATCAAAGTTAGGATGAATATGAAGAAAACGCACCTTTTGTGAGTTTTTTTAAAACATAGTCCACAGAGAGATTATATGTTCAATTTAAGCTTCTTTCTGTTGGTTAATTGCATTTTAATCATTATATTGCCGTAAATTGTCATTAATTCCAAGTTCCTCTCAGAAACAAGTTCCTGCATTAGAGTTTCTTTAACTACTTTCAGTAGTTAAAGGACTACTGTAAAACAGTTTATCAACTCCAGAGACATCAAACAATCACTTTATGCTGTTTTCAGTGAGATTAGTTCATTTTCACAACGATGTCAAGGTAAGCTGTATTTAGTTTACAGAATGTCTTAGAATCAAATTTGTGCAGAAGAAACATGAAAAATCTGTTTAGAAATGAAGGATAACATGGTTTTTTGATGGTCCTTTAAAACTTTCCTACAGCAAGCATCTTGACCTTCGTTGTTTGACATAAGGTCATGCGAGGTTCAAGTTTTCAACTGTCCTTTCTAGCGTCCAGAAACTCAATTCACATTACCACACCACAAACTGGATCCTATTAAGAATGAAACAGTTTTGATGAGTTTCCTTGAAATCTTTTCTACAGACAACATGTGTTCAATATGAGCTTCAGTTGGTGTGATATTTGTATTTTAACCGTCTATGTTAAGATGAACTGTCACTAGTCCCAGGATCCTCTCAGAAACGAATTTGTACATTAGAAACATCAAAGTTAGGATGAATATGAAGAAAACCCACCTTTTGTCGAGTTTTTTTAAAACATAGTCCACAGAGAGTATATGTTCAATTTAAGCTTCTTTCTGTTGTTTAATTGCATTTTAATCATTATATTACCGTAAATTGTCATTAATTCCAAGTTCCTCTCACAAACAAGTTCCTGTATTTGAGTTTCAACAACTGTCCTTTAACTACTGTAAATATCAACTCCAGAGACATCAAACAATCACTTTATGCTGTTTTCAGTGAGATAAGTTCATTTTCACAACGATGTCAGGACAAGCTGTATTTTGTTTACAGAACGTCTTAGAATCAAATTTGTGCAGAACAAACATGAAAAACCTGTTTAGAAATACAGGATAACATGGTTTTTGGATGGTCCTTTAAAACCTTCCTACAGCAAGCATCTTGACCTTCGTTGTTTGACATAAGGCGAGGTTCAAGTTTTCAACTGTCCGTTCTAGCGTCCAGAAACTCAATTCTGCATTACTGACACCACAAACTGGATCCTATTAATAATGAGAAAATTTGATGCGTTTCCTTGAAATCTTTTTCTGCGAACAACATGTGTTCAATTTGAGTTTCAGTTTTTGTGATAATTGTATTTTAACCGACTATGTTGAGATGAACTGTCAGTAGTGCCATGATCCTCTCAGAAACGAATTTGTACATTAGAAACATCAAAGTTAGGATGAATATGAAGAAAACGCACCTTTTGTCGAGGTTTTTTTAAAACATAGTCCACAGAGATTATATGTTCACTTTAAGCTTCTTTCTGTTGTTTAATTGCATTTTAGTCATTATATTACCGTAAATTGTCATTAATTCCAAGTTCCTCTGAGAAACAAGTTCCTGCATTAGAGTTTCAAAAACTGTGCTTTAACTACTGTAAATATCAACTCCAGAGACATCAAACAATCACTTTATGCTGTTTTCAGTGAGATTAGTTCATTTTCACAACTATGTCAAGGTAAGCTGTATTTAGTTTACAGAATGTCTTAGAATCAAATTTGCGCAGAAGAAACATGAAAAACTTGTTTAGAAATACAGGATAACATGGTTTTTGGATGGTCCTTTAAAACCTTCCTACAGCAAGCATCTTGACCTTCGTTGTTTGACATAATGCGAGGTTCAAGTTTTCAACTGTCCGTTCTAGCGTCCAGAAACTCAATTCACACCACAAACTGGATCCTATTAATAATGAAACAATTTGATGGTTTCAGTGAAATCTTTTTCTACAGACAAGATGTGTTCAATATGAGCTTCAGTTGGTGTGATATTTGTATTTTAACCGTCTATGTTGAGATGAACTGTCAGTAGTGCCAAGATCCTCTCAGAAACGAATTTGTACATTAGAAACCTCAAAGTTAGGATGAATATGAAGAAAACCCACCTTTTGTCGAGTTTTTTTAAAACATAGTCCACAGAGAGTATATGTTCAATTTAAGCTTCTTTCTGTTGTTTAATTGCATTTTAATCATTATATTACCGTAAATTGTCATTAATTCCAAGTTCCTCTCACAAACAAGTTCCTGCATTAGAGTTTCAAAAACTGTCTTTTAACTACTTTAAATATCAACTCCAGAGACATCAAACAATCACTTTATGCTGTTTTCAGTGAGATAAGTTCATTTTCACAACGATGTCAGGGCAAGCTGTATCTTTTTTACAGAACGTCTTAGAATCAAATTTGTGCAAAAGAAACATGAAAAACCTGTTTAGAAATACAGGATAACATGGTTTTTTGATGGTCCTTTAAAACCTTCCTACAGCAAGCATCTTGACCTTCTTTGGCTGACATAAGGGCATGTTCACGTTTTCAACTGTCCTTTCTAGCGTCCAGAAACTCAATTCTGCATTACTGACACCACAAACTGGATCCTATTAATAATGAAAAAATTTGATGCGTTTCCTTGAAATCTTTTTCTGTGAACAACATGTGTTCAATTTGAGCTTCAGTTGGTGTGATAATTGTATTTTAACCGACTATTTTGAGATGAACTATCACTAGTGTCAAGATCCTCTCAGAAACGAATTTGTACATTAGAAACATCAAAGTTAGGATGAATATGAAGAAAACCCACCTTTTGTCGAGTTTTTTTAAAAACATAGTCCACAGAGAGTATATGTTCAATTTAAGCTTCTTTCTGTTGGTTAATTGCATTTTAATCATTATATTACCGTAAATTGTCATTAATTCCACGTTCCTCTCAGAAACATGTTCCTGTATTTGAGTTTCAAAAACTGTCCTTTAACTACTGTAAATATCAACTCCAGAGACATCAAACAATCACTTTATGCTGTTTTCAGTGAGATAAGTTCATTTTCACAACGATGTCAGGGCAAGCTGTATGTTGTCTACAGAATGTCTTAGAATCAAATTTGTGCAGAAGAAACATGAAAAACTTGTTTGGAAATGAATGATAACATGGTTTTTGGATGGTCCTTTAAAACCTTCCTACAGCAAGCATCTTGACCTTCGTTGGCTGACATAAGGTGAGGTTCAAGTTTTCAACTGTCCGTTCTAGCGTCCAGAAATTTTATTCTGCATTATTGACACCACAAACTGGATCCTATAAATAATGAAACAATTTGATGGTTTCCTTGAAATCTTTTTCGTGTGTTCAATATGAGCTTCAGTTGGTGTGATATTTGTATTTTAACCGTCTATGTTGAGATGAACTGTCAGTAGTGCCAAGATCCTCTCAGAAACGAATTTGTACATTAGAAACATCAAAGTTAGGATGAATATGAAGAAAACCCACCTTTTGTCGAGTTTTGTTTAAAACATAGTCCACAGAGAGTATTTAAGCTTCTTTCTGTTGCTTAATTGCATTTTAATCATTATATTACCGTAAATTGTCATTAATTCCAAGTTTCTCTCAGAAACAAGTTTCTGCATTAGAGTTTCAAAAACTGTCCTTAACTACTGTAAATATCAACTCCAGAGACATCAAACAATCACTTTATGCTGTTTTCAGTGAGATAAGTTTACTTTAACAACGATGTCAGGGCAAGCTGTATTTTGTTTACAGAACGTCTCAGAATCAAATTTGTGGAGAACAAACATGACAAATCTGTTTAGAGATGAAGGATAACATGGTTTTTTGATGGTCCTTTTAAACTTTCCTACAGCAAGTATCTTGACCTTCTTTGGTTGACATAAGGTCATGTTCACGTTTTCAACTGTCCTTTCTAGCGTCCAGAAACTCAATTCTGCATTACTGTAACCACAAACTGGATCCTATTAAGTTAATAAGTTCCTGCATTAGTTTCAAGAACTTTCCTTTAACTATTGTAAATATCAACTCCAGAAACAACCGCCATGTCAATATTGTATTCTGGTTGCTGATTGGTTAGGGAGGACGTCCTCCTTGGAGCATAATTTTACGTGTTTTGGCCAATAACAGTACAGAAATGTACTTCATTTTCATGAAAAAAATGAAGTACATTAAATTGACATAAGAGATCCTAAGCAGGAGCCTGTCCTCCTCTGCCCCCCATCTCCACTTCACACAGACTGCCATTTCCCCTCCTCCCTTCCAGCGCAACTTTATATAGTGATCTGAACCACCAGGTAAAAAAACATACTTTTCCTGTAATATTGGGGTTGATGCTATATGCTATTACTAAAGATAATTTAGAGCTAGATCAGGATGGATCTCCCTTCAATAATCATGATATGGAATTTGTGATTTCACTGGTCATTGCTGGTCAACATCAAAGTTATCCACTTATCTGTTTACACTGGTCCTTAATCATTTATCAGTAATTCATCGCTGTATTCATAACATTCAGGGCTGCTTTATCTATTCCTTTATGTGTCTAGTAGTTAGGCCTATTGTGTGTAATAAATGTTTCATGTATAAAGTGGTTGCCCTTCGTTTTCTGTAATTTACTTTCAGCTACTTTACGTATTCGTTCCTCATTTTTACCTCTTGCTACCTGATTTGAGCTTAATTCCCTCACAAAGCTAATGTTATCTCTTGACTGATCAAAAGAAATTACTTAGTGTAAAATTAGGCAAAATTTTAACTACAAGTTGCTGTTGTTCATCTTTACTATACTATCATTATATTTATTGGGATACTGTCCACCTCCTGTTAGAGGATTGTTGTTGTTGTTTACCTGTTGCATAATTTGTTTAGTGCCTGTATGTTTTGAGAAAAAACCTGATTTTTGTGTGACGCCATTATTTTATGTTTTATGTTACATTTTATTTGTTATTTTCCAATTTTGATCATGTCAATCCAAAACCGACAGCTTGTAAGATGTGGCAATATGCCGTCTTAAGTTTTACAGAAATGTCGGAATAGCAAAGAGCTCATTATCTTCTAGCGTTGAAAAATCATTACAACTGTGTGCGCATTTCTTTAACTTGTTTTGTATCATTGTTACCACCGAGTTAGGTTTTTAGTTCTAGGCCACTGACCATCATCTGCAGTGTCTGGGAAAGTAAATTCCTCCTTGCACTTTAACCTACTCAGTACGATATGTAAATGTTATCAGCTGTTTCACGGTTTGTTTCCGAGCAACGCTCTCAGAAGGATCAGCCAGGGCATTGTCCCCAGACACTGAACCCTGACCTTATTCAGGCCTTAGATGTTCACAGCCAAATTGTATTGTCTTAAGTATTAATTAAGCATAAGTATTTATTGGCGCTCGACAGAGGAGAAAGGCAAAAGCTAAAAGCTAAATGCTAAATCCAAATCTGAAGGGCTCTTCCTGGTCCACAATATTTAACTCTTTACTGGCCATGTGGAGTCTACGATGTATCTGCATTCTGTGTCTGGGATGAGTTCAACATTTTTGACTGTATTTATTACAGTAGAAAATCTTTTGCGGTGCACCTAAATAATTCTATGAAAATCAACATTAGGATCAGATGTCTTTTCCCACCCAGCAGCCTCATTACAGGTCTTAGTCCAAAGACCCAAATCTTGCCACCTTTTGCTCTGAGGTTTGAAACATGGGGATTAGAGTTTGATATCTGATACACAGCTTGAAAAGTGAGTCAGGAAAAGGCACTGAGACAGCACACAGATTATCAGTCCTGTACAGCCAGTCAAGAATGAGCCTGTCTTTTTCTGGACTCTTAAACAAATGATAGTGAGAAATCACTATCTGCTCCAAGGGAGATATGTGATGTACAGTACACGTTCTGTGCTTTCATGGTGTCTGTGCCTGTGTCTCTGGTTAGTGCTTTAGCTTCCTGTATGAGAGTGTTGTTGACAGAGCATGCAACAAGGAAATAGGACTCAAACGCAGACAGAGGAGGCAGCAACATTTAGATAACAGATGTTCGAACATAAAAGCACAAAGCCAAAAACCAACAAAGCAACTAGGACAAACTGACATACTCACCGTATGTCAGTTTGTCCTAGTTGCTAGTCCCATGTCAAAAAAATGAGCTGGTTAAATATCTGGAGGACAGATGAGGAAAGTGGGGACAGGTGAGCAGGTGGGCGGGGAAGGTCAGGTAATAGCAGGGCTGATGGGAAAAATGGAAGAGAGGAGTACATGGGTGGGGCAGTAAGGGAGAGGGGGGAAAGTCCGAGGGCTTCTCGTGGAAGGATGGAAAATGGCAAGGAAGGAGCCTGGGGAAACAGACATGTGGCTGGGGAGGAGGGACAGAGAGACAGACTGTGACATGAATAGCATATCCATTCTGAAAAAGTGTTAGACCGAAATGTTGGACTGACAAACACACAGACTGCCTTTTTTCATCTAAAATTGCAAAAATCAGGTACATCCTGTCTCAAAATGATGCAGAAAAACTAGTCCATGCATTTGTGAATGGATTTGTAATCTAGGCTAGATTATTGCAATTCTTTACTCAGGCTGCCCAAATAATCAGAATCAGAATCAGAATCAGAAATACTTTATTGATCCCCGAAGGGAACCTCTTTGTTACAACAGCTCGCCTTTACGTCAGTACACAGGAGAAAGTACTAGCAAAAAATATAATACAATACACTATAAAACAGGTCAGAAAATAAATTAAGTACCAGGTGGGTATAAGTATAAGATAAAATAAGTGTGAGGTACCAAGTGGGTTTATCGGTTGATGATGATAATACAGTATAATAATACAATGTAATAATATAAGTAATAAGTAGCGGTGCAAGTACTGTCGAGTTAAGTGTAGCTTATTGAGATTATTAAGATATTGCACAGCAGTAATGGAGGTATATAATATCAATATCCATAAATAGGAAAAACTAACATAGGAACACTAAATATTGCACGAGATTAATACACAGGATATTGCACAATTGTTCGAGTATGGCATGATCAATGTCCAGTTTAGTGACCTAGGGTCATACAGACTAACCCTTAGAGGGAGGAGTTAAAGAGTTTGATGGCCGCCGGCAGGAATGACTTCCTGTGGCGCTCTGTGGTGCTTTTTGGTAGGCTGAGTCTTACGCTGAAGGTGCTCCCATGCTATATATAAATAAGTCCCTTGAATCTCTCCAATTGATCCAGAATACTGCGGCATGTGTACTGACAATAACTAGGAAAAGAGATCATATTTCTCCCATATTAGCTTCTCTGTACTGGCTGTAAAGGTTAAGTTTAGGAATGTTTTGGGGGTTTCTAGTTTGGAATGTTTTGGGGGTTTCTATTAACTCTTATCTGGTCAATATAATTATATGATCACTTTACTTGTTAATATTTATGAATATTAATACAAATTATTAATAACATAAAATTATTAATATGGATTAATAATTACTGGAGTCCGACCGCTAAGGAATTTTTGAGACCGTTACCAATACCGATTTTATAGGGGACACATTCACCAAATACCGATATGGCGGCCGATATATTGAATTTTTGAGCTGGAATGAAAATAGACCTTTTCTATTGTGCACCGATTTTGCACCAATATGCCTTGCAAAGGTACTTAGAAAGCAGCTTTCTTAACAAATAACTTTATTAATATAAATATTCTTTAATATGTTCAATAATTTAACATGTACATTGTCAACCTCTCAGGCCAGGATGCTGGCGTGGCCGGGGCACAACTACACACTAAATACTTACACAACTAAGACAAAAATATGTTAGCCATTCAAGGCTTCATGGCTTTGAAGGCTTTCAGCCTTTCAGATCTTTTCAGACCTGATGAAGGCGTTGCTCACCTTCTTCACAGGTGGGTCTCTCCATAGGTCAACTGTGATCAGCCCAGGAAGCCTTGCTGTTTTCCCGGGGACAAATAGCCATCATAATATTTTTACTGCACCGTGCAGCCTCAATACTTGATAATCAAAATCTCCTTCAAGGGTGATGGGGAATTACAACAAGACTGCTTTTAATTCCGCTGAACATCTCAGCTTCAGAGAAGTCTCACACTGCCTCACTGTCCTTCATTAAGACTCAGGATGCAAATATGGAAATATTTGCATCCTGAGTCTATCCTAACAGTATATCTGTTAGGATAAAGTGCTGTGCTGACCTTTCCAGCCTAGAGACACAGCCAAGCCCCATGACAAATCAGAATTTATGACCGCCAAAGATTTCCTCTGAGCCAGGCTAATGGGCATTTCTGAAGCTGATCAACTGTGAAAGTTCCAGAAACCAGAAAGTGAAAAAACATTATAATTCATATCCAGATCCACTGTATGTCTCAGACTTGTGTGTCTGTAGACAGAGCATGAGTGGAAAACTAACAAATCATTACACAACTACATGCCATCAAATCGTATTCCTTATTTTTAGTACTACAGAAATCTGCATGTCACTATATTACTAATGCAAGGGAATGTTGTGTTGCCTCGGTAAACCAGGGTGCAGACCTGTAAATACATTATTTCGAGTCTTCGAGTATTTGGTGTTGCGCACCTTTCAAGGCCACAAGAGTGCAGGGCACACTTACATAATATGTGGTATCTAGATAGGTATAAAGATTTGGGGGGGGGCACAATACAAATTCCACCTCGAATTTTAAAATAATAATAATGGTGGTAATGGTAATATAGTGGTAATATTAATAAAATAATAATAATAGAAATAAGAACAATAATGATAATAATAATCGTAATAAGACTAATAATAACAGGAGTAGCAGTTGTCGAGCAGGAACTTGGTGGCAGCAGGTGGCCCACAATTATAGATCCAGACTGTGCAGCTCTGGAGGCAGAAATACCTGCTGAAAGCGACAGGAGAGAGGAGAGAGACGAGGAGGCACAAAACCATGGGAGAGAGAAGATCTTGTTAGTAACATGCATTGATGGGATAAAATTGCATACAGATGGAGAGGGAGAGAAGGAGAGAGGAAAGAGGTGCATCATGGGAAGTCTCCCGGCAGTCTAGTAGTAGTATATGAATGTGTGTGAAAGGGGTATATAGTGTGTGAAGCGCTTTGAATAGTCGGATGAATAGAAAGTCGCTATACAAGTACAGTCCATTTACCATTTACCATTTAAGACACAATGTTGCCTGACAATTAAGAGCTTTGTAGGTGAGGAGAAGGATTGTAAATTCTATTCTAGATTTTCCAGGGAGCCAATGAAGAGAAGCTAATATTGGAGAAATATGATCTCTTTTCCTAATTCTGTCATCCTGTTTGCTGCAGCAATCCATGACATGACATGCATAACAATATGGTAATACTGTCATGCAAGGGACACAAGACACAAGTAAATATGGGATCACACTGACTCTTCTTCTTCTGTAGTTATTATGATGACAATTGGTAACAAATGTCTGTTTTTCTGTTGTTTTCCCAGAGTGCAATATACATCCCAGTCTAGAATTCTTTCCAATTAAGAAATTGGGAAAACAAAGAACTAGAGAGGTTGGTATGCAAGCATAGTGGAATGACCTCAAGTCACTCACAACACGGCACTACAGCACACAAGCCATTTAAAGTGAAAGGCCAAAGCAAGTGCGCATTCCTGTCATATAGTAGTGATCTCTCCAGAGTGCTCAGAAATGAATGCAAATGCATTACAATTAATTACAACTAACAATTAAATGCAGAATAAGATTTTCCTATAAAAAATGTATAGGCTCATACACAAACCCCGAGAAGTTCAGTTTTGACCACTGCATGAGGTTAAGCTGTCATTCCTTTCCAAAAGCTTTCGAGTCAGAGAAAGCGATCTAACCTGCTCACTACGTTTTTATAGAGTCTCGACCTCACAGCCTGCGTGCTGTTATTGGCTGGGGGCTACACACCCTGCCCAAAGGTTGTCGCCCAGAAACGTCCCGAAGCATCTCTGCAGATACAGACACCACCACACACAAATTTACATAGCCCTCTGACATAACTACCATGTTCCCAGAGAATCACTTTGTCAATGCCTTAACCAAAGTATAACAGTTGGATCACTCAATATTTTATTCTGCTAAATAAGTACAAAACTGAAATACTTATATTTGAAATAATCAGGTTTGCTGCTATTCTTGACAAAAAAGGACTGTAAGCAAAGTCAAAAACCCTTGTGTTTTAGTTGATTGCAACATTTGTCTTAACAGCCATGTATTGTTTTCATCATCTCAAAAACATAACTAAACTTTGAAACCTTTTTTCAAAACATGACATCAAACAGCTTCCTTTTGTACAAAATGCAGCTGTTGGAGTTCTGCTAGTGTTCAGCTTCCAGATAACTGACCACATTTTCCCAACACTTAAGCCTTTAAACTGGCTTTCATAATTCACAGAATTGACTTTAAGCTCTGCTGCTTGTTGGTAAATGGAGCAGGACCAAAATACCTTACAGGTATGTTTAAGGAGTACGTATTTCAAATCACTGGAGAGAAATCTGTTGGTAATACCTACTGTCAGAACTAAACATGGTGAAGCAGCTTTCAGCTGCTATGCTGGTTCACTTTGAAGTACCATTATGCATTGTGCTATATAAATAAACTTGCCTGTGATTTTTGAGTAGTTGCATTTACCTGACAACCAAAGTAACTACATGAATCTTCATTTTCACAGGGTGTGGCACAGGTCTGAGTCTATTGGTCACCTTGTCATGCATGGTGAGTCTATACAAGTATTTATTACTATACAATTGTGAGTGCTGTACAACAGTCTCCTTGTTTTAAAACTTTAATTAAGTATGGCATTTCATAAACAAGATGGTGATCTGATTCGCTACAAAAGTGTTTCTTCTTTAACCATAACATCACACAGAATTACAGGTCATCAAGTTACAATGTAACGTATTGAGAGACTGGTTTGTTCTACACTATGATAACACAGTTTGGATCTAATGGATGGTAGAGTTAGACTTTATTTGGACACAAATCACATTAGGAGAGTTAACATACTGATATAAGAAAGTAAATATAGGAACATTGATACAGTAAATGACAACAAGCAAAATCATAGTTACATAGAGAATGAATAACAAGATAACAAGGAAAAAAAAGAATATACATAAACGTCATTCACAAAGGTGAAAACAGTTCAGGAGGAGGACATGTTTTAATAGCTTTTGGGTTTGTTGAGGTTTGAATTGTGTTGTTATACCTTTATAACACTGATGAATAAAGAAAGGATATGATACATATAGCTATGTATACCATTTAGGAGTCATTTGTAGCCCAGATTTATATAGTATGTTTAGCCTAATATCAGCCTGAGTACTGAGTATTCTGTAGATATATCCTATCTCAATACTTTTTACAAACCTGCAAACTGGAAGAACTACAACTTGATACTATCTGTCTGCATGCTCTATAAATATCTGAAATAAACCAACATTTTTTTTTTTACATAGAACATTGACATGCAGTGTGTAATTACTAGTTCAGCTGTACTAAATATTTAATATATTGTCTTTACAACCCTCCTTTGCAAACCGGAAGGACTAACGTACCAACCCGAAACCCCATTTCTAGAAGACTAGCTAAATAATCGGAAATAAACCTAGATCTTGATTTTTTCATAGATCAACAACAACATAGATCATCTAGATGAAGTGTAATTACTAGTTTGGCTGTCCTAGATATTCAGTAAATATATCTTTTTTTGACCCAATTCACAACCCTACTTTATAAACTGGATGAACTACAAATATGGCGCAAAGTTGTATCAAGCTGCATGGCGCAGCTAAAGGGAAACGCATTTGTGTGATCAGATGTTTAATATCTGTTAAATGGTGAAAATTAATTTTGACCATATGTGACCCCCTGAAGTTAAGAACTCTCTATAACAGTTGGTCCCATGTCTGTAACCCCTTCTGATGCTGAATGACAAGCCTTCCAACATGCACTGATGTTAAGGTTCAGATGTTTGATGTGTTTGGTTTAGTCCTACGACAAAGTTTTAACATTTCATGGATACAGCATTGGCCCAGGCTTAGTTTCAGTGAGGCCTTTGGAGGCACACAAACAGCGTAGCACATCAGTCTTGAATTCAGTTTCAGTTCAATTTTATTTATATAGCGCCAATTCATAACAGAAGTTATCTCATTGCACTTTTCCTATAGAGCAGGTCTAGACCATACTCTTTGTAATATTACAGTTTTTCTCAAATGCTAAAACACAAAAGCCAATCCTCTAAAACAAATGACCAGTTGTCTAAACACATTTACTAAATCTAGCCATCATTTTCCAATATCATAAACCTTCACAAACATAAAATTTCACACAAAGACACAATTCACAAAACACAATCCTCCGTTCTCATAAATCTTAACACATTTTTCTTTGCTAAAACACAAGTTGCAAAATAACTCTGCTCATATTCTCAAATGAAAGCTCATGTGATGCAAAATGCTTGCCACAGTCAGCAATATTTGAACACAATGAACACACCTGGCGTCATTCATTACACACGACTCAAAATTGAAGACACTTGTTGCTAATGCTGTGACCACATGTATAAAAGCAAGTTCGGAGTGCACAGTTTGCTGAAGATTCCAAACAAAGACAATGGATGAAGGCAGAGTCAGGGGAAGAGGAATTCGAGTCAGAGGAGGGAGAAGAGCTGGCCAACGAGGAAGAGGAGTTCAAATCAGAGGAGGAAGAGGAGCAGGCCAACGAGGAAGAGGAGTTCAAATCAGAGGAGGAAGAGAAGCAGGCCAACAAGGGAGAGGAGAAGGTCCAGGAGGGAGAGCAAGACAACCTCGCACCATCATTACGGACGAGATGCGAGCAACAGTCATTGACCATGTCATTGTCCATGGCATGACAATGGCTGAAGCAGGACTACGAGTCCTTCCAAACCTGAGTAGGTTCACCGTGGCCACCATTATCAGGGCATTCAGACAACACAACAGGTATTGTACTCTATTGCTTTCTTTGTCACAATACAATTTTACAACCCTGTGAAAGTAGTCTATTGGTTTCAAATCAGTTGTTACTGTATTGTAAAACATGTCAATTGACAACACATGTTTCTTTCTTTAGAGTTGAAAGAATGCCACATAGAGGTGGGAGGGTTGCCATATTTACAGCGGCACAAGAAACCCTCATTGTGGATATGGTTCGTGAGAACAACCTCATCAGACTCCGGGAGATCAGAGACAAAGTCATTGCTGATAATGTCAACTTTGAGAGCATTGATGATGTCAGCTTGGCCACAATAGACTGAGTTCTCCGGCGCCAAAAGATGTGGATGAAACAGGTCTATAGGGTTCCCTTTGAGCGCAACTCTGCGCGACACAAAGACCTACATTACAAGTATGTGCAAGTAAGTATACATCCATGTTCACAGTACAGTTAGTGGACATACTGTGTTGCTCAGTGGCCTACATTACTTCTGGACAATACTGTGCTACCTGTGTTGTTCTGAACACCGGTGCACTTTCACATTTTCAGAGGATATTACAGTTAGATGCGATGGCCAGACCTCATGAGTACCTCTTCCTGGATGAGGCTGGCTTCAACCTGCAGAAACGAAGGCAAAGAGGCTGTAACATCATTGGCCAAAGAGCCATCACTGAGGTTCCTGGCCAACGGGGGGGTAATATTACTCTTTGTGCGGCCATGGGTTTGGAGGGGCTTGTCCACTGGCATGCTGTCCTTGGGTTTTACAACAACCAATGTCTCCTCACCTTCCTAGAGGAGCTAAAAGACATCCTCCAGGACCGCCAACAACACCATCCTGGGCCCGCACATTTGGGACAATGTACGCTTCCACAAAACAAACCAAATCAGAGAGTGGTTCACCACCAACAGGAACCACTTTTTAAACGTCTGTCTGCCACCCTACTCCCCTTTCCTGAACCCTATAGAGGAGTTCTTCTCATCGTGGAGATGGAAGGTTTATGACAGACAACCATACACTAGAGAGAACCTCCTAAGGGCAATGGAGCTGGCCTGTGTTGACATCCCAGTGGAGGCCTTCCAAGGATGGATTCGCCATTCCAGGGCGTTTTTCCCGCGGTGCCTGGCAAGAGTCAATATAGCCTGCGATGTGGATGAGGTGATGTGGCCCGATGCAGCTCAGCGACATGATGCCGCACAGTGATTGTGGTGTGAATAAAGTAAATAAAAAAACTTCACACCCTGATCATGTTTTCAAGAGTATTGTTGTGTGCAATAGATTCTGTTTTTGCATTGAGTTGTGTTACAGTAGTGTACATGCAGAATTTACTATAGATTTATACTCTTCATATGAAACTCACAAATCTAAATGCCTAATCCTCTGCAGAGATCTAAGAACATCCATTACTGTAAAGTTTCTAAAAATATGCATTGGCAATTATGAAACAAAGAACCTTCTCACAAATTAAGCATTGTGTTTTCAATTGTTTTGCTGTAGTGTGTAATGATGTGTATAGTGTTTACATTTTTGAAAGCTTCGAGCTGCTCTTTTGGTGTGAAAGTTTGAGTTTTGAAGTGAGAAGGTGTGGTTGTGTTTATGTAGCTTTAGAAAAGGGTGTTGTGTTTAGACATTGGGGAACATGGAGGAAACGTTTGTGAAAGGTGTTTTAGCATTTGAGAAAAACTGTAATTACAGAGACCCAACAAATCCCACCATGAGCAAGCATTTGGCGACAGTGGCAAGGAAAAACTTCCTTTAAGAGGGCAGAAACCTTGGACATAACCAGACTCAATGGTGGGCGGCCATCCGCTGCTGCCGTGTTAGGTTTTGAGAGAGAGAGAGAGAGAGAGAGAATCTCCTCATACTGACAGTTTTAACATTTGTGTGAAAACAACTATAGAAAGTAAGGATTTAAAGGAACTAATTTATTATTTAATTTCCAAGAGGCTTTCCTTCCAACAATGGCCTTCTGACAAGCCTTCATAAAACAGCTTCAACTTATTCAAACTGCAGCTACCAGAGAAGCCGAAGAAGAGAACATATCAACGCCATTCTTAAATCCTTACAGTGGCTCCCTCTCTACAGGATTGATTTTAAAGTATTGGTATTTTAAATTGTTGCTTGTTTATAAAGCTTTTAAAAGAATAGCAATATACTTCAGAAATGAAGCTACAATGAGTTGAACCAACCTCTCTATTCCTCTACAATGGCATTCTGCAAAGTCATCTCCCTTTGCCTGAGAGACTTCCAGTTTTGCATCATCTCTTTCATGAGTATCACTTCCTCTTCCTCAAGCCTTCTTGCAGCCATCACCTTATCAAAGATCATCTTTTTGGTGAGGATGCCAACACATAACAACAAACATGAAGCTTTTTTGTCTGTGCAATAGATTTTGAAAAACAAATATAGTATGCCTCTGATGAAAATTGCGTCAATCTTTTTGTGATAACATTTAGGCAGCCAAAGTACCAAAACTACACGTTCATGGTGCACAGTGCGTCAGGATTTGATAATTACATCATGCTGGAATACTTCACTGACCAGGGGATCACCCCGAGACTAATTATGTGTGGTAGCAAAGCCATATTAATGCACGTTGACGTACACAATCAATGGTGGCTCGATTCTTTCAGTTTCCTTCCAATGTGTTTATCGAGAGCCCCTGAAGCGCTAGGGTTCGAAGATGCCAAAAAAGGTTATTTTCCCACACCTATTGAGAATGCTAACTAGGTAGGTCCCTATCCAGTTCCATATTTTTATGGATATGAGAACATATCTGACAAAGAAGGGGCAACTTTCATGCAGTGGTACGTCATGTGCGTTATGGGGTGTTTGATTCCCAGGCTGAGCTCCAAGTGATGTTTTTGTGTTGCCTAAAACGTGCATAAAGCATTTGTCGAGTGTATCAGATGGGATTCTTTTGATTACACCACACTTGCTTCATGTTGCATGGCTGTGTTTAAAACACAATTCCTGACCCGTGACACACATGCTTACATCAATCAAAACAAGTCTTTCTCTAATGCATCTATACAGTAACTTGAAATTTAGGCTTTCAGAAACAAGGTAGAAATTCGGCATGCCCTCAATCATGGCAAAGAACAAATTGGAGTGTATCATGTTGAAAGATTTTATGAACGAGATAATGTGCTATGAGTACTATACCTCTGAGTTTGCTAGTTGTTTTTGGCACGGTTGTCCCATGTGCTACACTCCCAGACATAAAAATTCTGTAAACGGTATTGCATTTGGTGTTCTTTACAGACAGTTTAAAGAAAAAATACAAGCTCTTAGACAGATGCACAAACTCAGCATACGGGTGATGCGAGAATGCAAGTGTAAATAAACCAAAAAAAGAGACTAGATTCTGCAGGACTTTTTGAAAAGTTACGCTATGCCTGAAAGGCTCAACTTACGATAGGCGCTGTTTGGGGGCCACACCAACACGTACAAACTACACTACAAAGTTGCGGAGGGTGAGAAAATTTATTATTATGACTTCACCTTGTTGTAGCTGACTGTGCAGGCTCGAAAAATCTACCCAACTGGACATCCTAAAGTAATCTTCGAGCCGATTGAAAATTACTTTTGGCTGATAAAATGTACTGTGCTACATCCCAGGGGATTGTACCACCCTGTGCTTCCATATCACTGTAACAATAAGCTAATGTTTCCTTTTTGTAGAACATGTGCAGAGGTTCAAAACCAGGCCAGTGCCTGTAACCACACAGATCCGGAGAGAGACCTTACATGTTTGTGTAAACTGAGTGCTAGTTTTTCTAATTTAACTTAACAATATGGATAAAAAAACTGCTTTAGGCTGAAAAAAAGGCATGAGACTG
The DNA here is from genome assembly GCF_020085105.1 of Siniperca chuatsi. Lineage (NCBI taxonomy): Eukaryota > Metazoa > Chordata > Actinopteri > Centrarchiformes > Sinipercidae > Siniperca > Siniperca chuatsi. The sequence continues at coordinate 332,346 of NC_058053.1, forward strand.
GAGGCATCATTCAATTTTTTATCTGGCAAAAACCTGTACAAAATCAACATTGTAGTTTTACCTGATAAAATTCCGACAAATCTAATATTTGGACTGTGGTGTCTTACAGAGGCTGTAGCTATCATGGTCAGCCACCATGCCATGCGACCCCTGCAGAATCCAGTGCCAGTTCCTCTCCCTGTGTGTCTTGTGTGTCCTCCATTTGTCTCTAGTGTGTGTGTGTGTGTGTATGTGTTTCCTGGTATGGCTTCCTGGACTCCCGCCTGCTGTTGATCACCGACGCACCTGACACCAATTAGTCATCAGTCTCCACAGCATAAAGACCGGGCTCTTCCTCATTACCAGTGCCAGATTGTCTCCATATACTTGTATGACCCTAAGTAACGGCACCACACTCCTTACAGCTAAGTACTGTTGTAGCTCTGCCTTTTGTGAACTCTGGTTTGCTTCTGCATCCCTCTCGCCGGTGATCACAGCAACGTCACCTCATGGATCTCTGCCAACCTGTTTGCCTGTCTTGTCTGCTTGTCTACTGTGTCTGCCAGCTACCCAGTGGAACTTCCGGCTCTGCCAGCTAACCAGCGGTATCCTTGGCTCCACCAACGACATCTCCCGTGCCACTCAGAGCCAGTCCTCGCCACTCTATGGATCAGCTGCCGGCCTAGCATTGCCATGCCCGCTCCCGGTCGGAGCACACCTCCCCACTCTCTGTTCCAGGATCTGTGAAGTCCGCCCCGGGTTGGGCTCACTGCGTCCTCAAGAGCTACAGTGGACGGCCCTGGCTACACCCTCGACAAAAGACTATATTCATTCATTGTCCTCTGTTTGAATAACTACTGACTTACCTTATCTACTCATTGTGTTCTGCAGTTGTGGGTTCTGGTTCGTACACTACGACAGAATGATCTGGCCAAAATGGACCCAGCAGACACCAACCCGGAAGTAGCGCCATTCCACCAAGCGCTAACCAGCCAAGGGATTCTCCTCGGGCAACACAAACAGGCTCTCCGGGCACTCTCTGACAACAATCAGGCCATGGTCACCCAGATCATGCAACTCACACACCAGGTTTCCAGGTCAACGACCCAGCTCTCAGCTACGGTCCCCATGGCATCATCTCCGCCGGCTACTCCCGCTAACCCACCGCCCTCACTAGCACTGCAGGATTCCTACACTTCGGACCCAGACCCCTTCACCGGGGAAGTTACCAGGTGCCGGGGCTTCTTGCTGCAGTGTTCCCTGGTTTTCTGCCAGCTTCCGTCACATTTTCCTCTGACCAATCCTAGGTAAATTACATTGTGGGGTTACTATAGGGAAGAGCGTTGGCCTGGGTGGAGGCTATGCACGCTAGCACGCTAGCACGCTTTTGTCATTTTCCCTGCCGGATTTTCTGGAAAGAATGAGGAGCGTTTTCGATCACCCAGACGCCACTGGACACACTGGAGGGCAACTGTTACGGATCAGCCAGGGGACCCGGAGTGTGGCAGATTACTTCCATTAATTCCACACACTGGCAGCCAACTCAATGAGAAAGCGTTGATCAGTGCATTTGAACGAGGATTCACTGAACAAATGAAGGACGAGCTGGCAGCTTGGGATGAACCCACCGGCCTGGACGCCATGATTTCGCCATGCATTAGGATGGACAACCGCATACGCGAGAGATGCCTGGGGCGCACCAGCCATTCCCTCACTCAGCTTTCATGCAACACGGTGCTTCCCCCTCACAACAGACTGGGGACCTAAACCCAGACCACGGGGCCACACCCGCAACCTCTGAAGCTGAGCCTATGCAACTAGGCTGGACCCATCTTACACCAGCGGAGCGCCCCCCCAGATGAGCAGCAGGGGAATTCCTGTACTGTGGTAAAAGAGGTCACTTTCTGAGTACATGCCCTGTGAGACCAAAAGAATTGGCTCGCCAGTTGCAGTGGGGGTTCTGGTGAGCCCTAACAACCCCCGTAAACCAGTCCCGCCTCGTCTGCAAGTCCCGGCTACCCTCTATCATCAACAGGGGTCACTCCCCCTGTTAGCTTTCATAGATTCTGCAGCTGAGGACAACTTCTTAGACTTGGTGTTGGTCCAACAAGCTGGCCTTCCCACAGAGACTCTAGGTTTGCCTCATACAGTGGAGGCTTTGGATGGCAGGTCTTTAGGCCAAGTTACCCATCGCACTGTCCCCGTGTCTGTGGTGCTTTCCGGAAATCATCAGGAGAGATCAGGAGAGATCATTCAGTTTCAGCTCATCTCCAACCACTCCTGGTCCCCAGTCACCCATGGTCCCACATTGCTCTAGATTTTGTTACCGGGTTACCGTACTCTCAGAGCAACACTACCATCCTCACCATCATTGACCGGTTTTCAAAAGCAGTGCATTTCATAGCACTTCCCAAACTCCCATCGGCTCAAGAAACAGCGGATCTCCTAGTCCAACAGGTCTAGGAATCACGGAATCAGGTCAGAAAGTTTGGTTATCTTCCAAAAACATCCCATTACGTACAGAGTCTGAGAAACTCTGCTCTGCTCAGACATAAACTCTCTCCCCGTTGCATTGGTCCCTTTACCATTGAACGCATCATCAATCCCTCTGCAGTTAGGCTCAAACTGCCCAGCTCCATGAGAGTCCACCCCACTTTTCACGTCTCACAGTTAAAACCAACATCTCTTCCAGCACTCTGTCTAGTTGTCTTGCCTTTTGTGAACTCTGGTTTGCTTCTGCCGCAGACATCTGTCTCGCTCTGTTCTGCAATTCTTTAATGCTATTTGCCGGTGATCACAGCCATTAAATAATTGCAGAACAGAGCGTCAGTAGTTCATAATATCGTCGAATACTGTGCTACCAGACGCACAGAGCGCACAGGGGACATCGCGGGCAACACTCTGCCCAGGATGGGGGATACCACTGATTGACACGATCATTTTGGCAAGGTGTGAAGTAATCAGCGCGGTCACGTCTTGGGCATAATGCTGCGTGATGGATGCGCTCAAACTGCAGAGTGCACAAATGGAAGGAATAGGAGGGAAAGAGTGTTCAGGGACCACAACCAACCCGACGGGTGTGGTCTGAGGCCAGATCACTGCAGTCTTCCTCTTTCTCCTGAATGGAATGACAGCCCGCCACATCCATCACATTAACATATAAAGAAACTAATTAATCATTCACACACACTCACAGCCCTCGGGAGCAATTTGGGGTTCAGTACCTTCTCAAGGACACTTCACAGCCCTCGGGAGCAATTTGGGGTTCAGTACAGTGGTGTGCAAAAGTGTTTGTCCCCTTCCTGATTTCTTATTTTTTTGCATGTTTGTCACACTTAAATGTTTCAGATCATCAAACAAATTTAAATATTAGTCAAAGATAACACAGGTAAACACAAAATGCAGTTTTTAAATGAAGGTTGTTATTATTAAGGGAAAACAAAATCCAAACCTACATGGCCCTGTGTGAAATAGTGATTGCCCCCTAAACCTAATAACTGCTTGGGCCACCCTTAGCAGCAACAACTGCAATCAAGCGTTTGCGATAACTTGCAATGAATCTTTTACAGCGCTGTGGAGGAATTTTGGCCCACTCATCTTTGCAGAATTGTTGTAATTCAGCCACATTGGAGGGTTTTCGAGCATAAACTGCCTTTTTAAGGTCATGCCACAGCATCTCAATAGGATTCAGGTCAGGACTTTGACTAGGCCACTCCAAAGTCTGGCATTAACTTCATTAGTCGCTCGTTAAAGTTAGCTGGCAGACTTTATGTAGGAGCCATTCACGCTAACTAAACTTGTTGCAGGGATCATAGGCAGGCTTTTGCAGTGCTGCAGTAAGATCAGAGAGTGAGTTCAGTTCTGCTGTGTGTCTGCTCCAAGCAGGACATGCTGGAGGACAGGTATTGCTGTCCAGCTGCAGTGAAAAGGCCAAGAGGAAAGTGAGCTTGGTTACTCTCGGTTAGCAGTGAGCTAACCAGAAATCTTAAGACAAAGGCAGGCGCTTGTGTTGCGGCCTAATCTTTTATCCTTTCGTCGGTGGATCTGCGCCGAGCAGACCACGCAGAGGTTCAGCGAACCATCAGGTCTAGGCATAAGAGTGAGGAGAAAGAGAAAGAACAATGGCCGCTGACCCTTTCATTAACCTGGTGACATCACAGGTCACAGGTCAGACTGACCAATGGTAGCTGGAGCCTGGGCGACCTAACACCTGGGTGTGAATACCTGGAGGATTGGCCCACATGGCCCTGTGTGAAAAAGTGATTGCCCCCTAAACCTAATAAATGGTTGGGCCACCCTTAGCAGCAACAACTGCAATCAAGCATTTGCAACTGTAAAAGACTCATTAGTCTTTTACAGTGCTGTGGAGGAATTTTAGCCCACTCATCTTTGCAGAATTGTTGTAATTCAGCCACATTGGAGGGTTTTCGAGCATGGACTGCCTTTTTGAGGACTTTGACTAGGCCACTCCAAAGTCTTCATTTTGTTCTTGTGTGTGGACTGTAAGTTAGAGTAGAATCTTCCATACCTTTTGTTTGACTCAGAATAGCCTTCATTAGTGAGTGCAACAAAAAGACAGTGCATCGGAAATGTTAGTGTTGAGAGACCTGAGCCATGTCTGTGTTCTGTGGTTTTTGGCAGCACTTATAGTGTACATAAACACATTTCTACAGCTGACTGTAGATTTTTTCTAATATGTTCAAATAAACCAGGAGGAAAGTATATCAAAAATTACTGCTTTGAGCACACTAGTGTTGATATTGCAATTGTAAATTGGCTCATTGATGTGGTGTTTTTATTAGTTTTTAGACAACAATGGAGATCAATTGTACAGAGGAATACCATATATCAGAATTTGGATACACACACAATACCTGTGAGTAGGATCACTTCATTGTTGTTTTGGGTTTTGGGTCTTTTCATTGGATTTGTTGACCATTAAAAAAATAAAGACAAATTAAACCTTAGCCTTTAAAAGTGGACACGCGGTTTCTTGGCTTATTGTGTACTACATTTCGGAACCTCTTTGTACAGAAAAATGTATTCAAGCAAAGGTGTGTTTGTGTGTGTCACTATCTCAGCCTACTGTCAACTGAGCTATCACCTGAAAGCCAGAATGACCGGTTAGTCTTTTTAGTGTACAGTTACATAATAAGAACAGAGATTAAGAGCTTGATGAGTATTTCTATGTCCAGTAGACCAGTTCATTGTCAGTGTTGATTGCAACAATTGTTACAGTAGGCAAGGATTTTAGGCAATAATTTACCAACGTCCTGCTCTAGGTCCACGTTTTGTTTATCTTGTTACACAATGTTGCACAATGACGCACATTTAAATATTTTATTGCATGTCTTTTTGGAAAAACACCTCACGTAATGGACTGGATAAAAAAATCTATGAAGACAGTTACATTATGCAACTGATATATGAGATTATAGCAAGTCTAAGTACAACTACATTTATTCAAGTAAAACTATTAGATATTTGAACTTTTCTTGAGTACTTCTGTTTCATTCTTTTTACGTTTCATTTATTTGACATAATTACTAGTAACTTTATAGCTTTATTTTACACATAAAACATGATCATCTTATAAATTACCATTAAAATGGAATGAATTAAACTAGATGACCACCAGAGACACCAGCAGGACAAGTATGTGAGGGGTTGGCAACATCTAGAGTTCAGATGACACAACAAGGCAAGTTTATTTGTACAGCATCTTTAACAAAAAGGCAATTAAAAGTGCTATACATAAAACATAAAAGCCATTAAGAAACAAAACACAAGAAATTATAAAAAGACAAATATGATTTATGCTTTACATAAGACATAAAAGACACTAAGAAAAGACAGATTAAAAAAGAGTAAAATAAAATAGAGGATAAAAATAAGATAAAATAGAATAAGACAGATTAAACAGGAGAATAAAAATTACTGTGCAGTTACAGTGCAGAGAAAGATATGACTCATATTTAATTTAATAAAAGGCAGTGTAAAACAGAAAAGTCTTAAGCCCTGATTTAAAAGAACAGAGTTTGAGCAGATCTCAAATTTTCTGAGTTCTCAAAAACTGAATGCTGCTTCTCTGTGTTTAGTTTTGACTCTGGGGACAGTAAGCAGACATGTCCGAGACGATCTGAGGGGTCTGGCCAGTTCATAACGGACCTACAGATCAGAAATGTATTTTGGCTCTAAACCATTCAGTGCTTTATAAACCAACAGTAGTATTTTACAGTCAACTCTTTGACAAACAGGAAGACAGATCTGAGAACTGGAGTGACGTGATCCACTCCTCCTTGTCCAACAACAATGTTCTGAATCAGCTTCAGCCACAAAATCAAACGACTACAAAGAGACAGCTATAAAGAGACACAACACAAGTACAAAAAGAAACAAAATGACTTCAAAGAGATGGAAAATGACTACAAAACAACACAAAACGAAAACAAAGAGGCACAAAATGACCACAAAGAGACATAAAACAAGTACTAAGAGAAACAAAGCGACGGTTTTGTGTCTCTTTCAGTCTTGGGGATCTTGCTTCTATGTGATAGGGGTGGGGGCTTGTCTGTGCCCAGTGGCCCGTTGTCTCATAATCTGTACATGGCTGCAGCTGTCTGATCCACTTTTAGAGAGACCTGTAGACAGCATTACAGTAGTCAAGGCTACTGAAGAGACTGAAGTTTTTCTGATTCCTGCTGAGAGTCTTTTAATTCTCGACATATTTTTAAGGTGATAGTAGGCTAATTTTTTCAATTGTTTTAATGCGAATGTTAAAATTTAGGTCTGAGTGCATGACTACACCAAGATTTCTGGCCTGGTTTGTGGTCTTTAACTGAATTGAGCACTGACTTAATTTTTATTCTTTGGCTCCAAAAACTACTACTTCTGTTTTATCTTTGTTTAACTGGAGGAAATTTTGGCACATCCAATCACTGATTTGTTCAATGCACCTACTCAGTGTTTGTATGGGACTATTGCACCTACTCAGTGCTTGTATGGGACCATTGTTATATAAATCTGTGTCATCCGTATAATTCTTCTAAATCTGAGCTCGCAGGAGCATGTAGATGTTTAACATAAGGGGCCCGGAATGGACAAATAATACAAAATCATGATGTACAGTGAGGGTTGACAAAATAACTGAAACACCTGACTCGTTAATGAAATTTGACACACTTAGCCCTGCAATAAAGTACAGATTTATTTCCATCTTTGGCAAGTCTGTCAAAGGGGTGCTTTGGGGTTGGTATTGTAGGTGGTATTGTAGGTGTGTTGCTTTATATAGTATAGTGGTCCAATTATTTTGTTAACTGCCTGGCGATAAAAAATCTCATCAGCCCTATGCAGCACACAGCTGGGGTGTCAGTAAGTAATAACACAAGTGTAAATCCATAAACCGAAATTATTGATTCGCCCATAATTATGCAGTGGTGGAAGAAGTATTAAGGTATTCTAATTAAGTAAAAGTAGCAATACCACAATGTATAGCCTACTCCATCACAAGTAAAAATCATGCCTTCAAAGTTACTTAAGTAAAAGTTTTATCAGAAATTGTACTTCATTTATCAAATGCAGTGGTGGAAGAAATATTCAGATCCTTTATTGAAGTAAAGGTACCAATACAAAAAAATATGAAAGTGAAAGTCCTGCATTCAAAATCCTACTTAAAGATCCAGTGTGTAAAATTAAGGAGGAGCTATTGGCAGAAATGTAATATAATACAGTATTTCTAAGTATCAGAATCAGAAATACTTTATTGATCCCCGAGGGGAAACTCTTTCGTTACAGCTGCTCACACACATCACATCAATGCACACTTGAGAATAGAAGGAATAGAAGTACTAAGCAAATAAAATATAATACACTATAATACAGGTGTATTATAGTGTATTGTGTATTAAGTACAAAGTGGATATAAGTATAAAAGCTAAAATAAGTATAAGTACCAAAGTGGATTTAGAGGTTGATAAGTAGGTACGGTATAATACAATGTAATGATATAAGTAATAAGTAATAGTGCAATAATGAGTACTGTCAAGTTAAGTGTAGCTTATTAAGATGATTATCAGATGGTGGATATTGCACAGCAGTAATAGAAGTATGAATAAATATCAATAAATAGGGAATTTTAAACAGAGAATATTGCACAATATTTCAAGTATAGCAGTGATGTTAATGATCCAATGTCCAGTTTAAGTTTAGTGACTTAGGGTCATATAGACTGACACTTAGAGGGAGGAGTTAAAAGTTTGATGGCCACAGGCAGGAATGACTTCCTGTGGTGCTTTTTGGGGGGATGAGTCTTCCGCTGAAGATACTCCTTTGTTTGACCAGCACGTCATGGAGTGGGTGGGAGACACTGTCCAAGATGGCATGTAGTTCGGCCAGCATCCTCCTCTCTGACACCACCGAGTCCAGCTCCACCCCCACAATGTCACTGGCCTTACGGTTCAGTTTGTTGAGTCTGTTTGCGTCCGCTACCCTCAGCATGCTGCCCCAGCATGCAACAGCATACAGGATAGCACTGGCCACCACAGACTCATAAAACATCCTCAGCGTTGTCCGGCAGATGTTGAAGGACCTCAGCCTCTTCAGAAAATAGAGGCGACTCTGGCCCTTCCTGTAAAGACCTTGAGTGTTCTTAGCCCAGTCCAGTTTATTGTCCATGTGTACTCCCAGGTACTTATAATCCTCTACAATGTCCACACTGACCCCCTGGATGGAAACCGGGGTCACTGGTGCCTTGGCCCTTCGTAGATCTACAACCAGCTCCTTAGACTTTGTCGTACTGAGCTGCAGATGGTTCTGCTCACACCATGAGACAAAGTTACCCACCACAGCCCAGGACTCATCACCACCGCTAATACACCCACACCACAGCAGAGTCATCAGAAAACTTCTGAAGGTGGCAGGACTCTGTGTGGTAGCTGAAGTCTGTGGTGTAGATGGTGAAGAGGAAGGGAGAGAGGACAGTCCCCTGAGGGGCCCCAGTGTTGCTGACCACGCTGTCCGACACACAGTGCTGCATGTTGTGGTCTGCCAGTCAGGTAGTCAACAATCCAGCCTGCCAGCTTCTCACCCAGCAGGGCTGGCCGGATGGTGTTGAAAGCACTGGAGAAGTCAAAAAACATGATCCTCACCACTCTTGCCGGCTTGTTCAGGTGGGTGTAGATGCGGTTCAGCAGGAAGATGATTGCATCCTCAACTCCCAGTTGGGGCTGGTAGGCGAACTGAAAGGGTCCGACACGCTGTCTGACACACAGTGCTGCATGCTGTGGTCTGCCAGTCAGGTAGTCAACAATTCAGGACACTAGGGGGTCATCCACCTGCATCGCTGCCAGCTTCTCACCCAGCAGGGCTGGCCGGATAGTGTTGAAAGCACTGGAGAAGTCAAAAAACATGATCCTCACCACTCTTGCCGGCTTGTTCAGGTGGGTGTAGATGCGGTTCAGCAGGAAGATGATTGCATCCTCAACTTCCAGTTGGGGCTGGTAGGCGAACTGAAAGGGGTCCAGGAGGGGTCTGACCATGGGCTGCAGCTGTTCCAGCACCAGTCTCTCCAGGGTCTTCATTATGTAGGAGGTCAGTGCCACCAGTCTGTAGTCCTTGGAGCCACTGGGATGCTGTGTCTTCGGCACAGGAACGAGGCAATATGTCTTCCACAGAACAGGAACCCTTTGAAGACTCAGGCTCAGGTTGAAGACATGTTGAAGGACTCCACATAGCTGGGGGGCACAGGCTTTTAGCACCCCGGGGCAAACGCCATCGGGGCCTGCAGCCTTGTTTGAGTGGAGTTTCATCAGTTGTTCTCTCACCTGGTCAGCAGTCAGGCACACAGCACAGGTTACAGGCGGGGGAGAGGGGGAGTCGTCAGTCTAGAGTGGGCCGTTAGCCTGAGAGCCAGTAGAGGGGGGAGTAGGACTCTCCCAGGAAGATGGAGGAGGGGGGAGTAGTGGACTCAGAGGAGTCTGAGGGCAGACAGCAGCTAAGTTAGAGGGGAGATGAGCAGGAGCCGGTGTGTCGAATCTGTTAAAGAACAGATTAAGTTCGTTGGCCCTGTCCAAGCTGCCTTCAACTCCTCTGCTGCCAGTGATGGTCTTCATGGCGCTCCAGACCTCTCTGAAGTTGTTCTGCTGGAGTTTCCACTCCCTGATCTTCACCTTCAGGTCAGCCTGGATTGCCCTCACTTCCTCCCTATTACCATCGGTAAAGGCCCTCCTCCTGGCATTCAGGATGTCTTTGATGTCCTTTGTTACCCACAGTTTGTTATTTGGATAACAATGGACCATCTTAGTTGGGACAGTGCAGTCCACACAGAAGTTAATGTAGCCAGTGATGCACTCAGTAAGCCCATCAATGTCCTCTCCATGAGGCTCACAGAGTGCATCCCAGTTTGTCACCTCAAAACATCCCTGAAGTGTCTCATAGGCCTCCTCTGACCATCTCCTCACTGTTCAGGCTGCCTTTTAACCAGAGGCACATAGCAGGGTTTGAGGTGAACCAGGTGATCTGACCTACCCATGGGGAGGGGAGAAGAGCTGTATGGATCCTTAATGTTAGCATACAGCAGGTCCAGTTTCCTCTCTCTAGTAGGACAACTCACATACTGGGTGAGTGTTGTGGAAACACTGACATGGTTGAAGTAACCCGAGATTAATATGAGTGCACTGGGGTGTTGAGTCTGGAGTTGTGCTACGGCGGTGTGAATGGCGTTGCACGCAGAGGGGGGGATGTAAACAGCCACAACAATGGCATGTGAGAATTCATGTGGCAGATAATATGGCTGGAGATAAGTATGTTTTCATTAGTGAATAATCACCTGAAAATAAGAATCGTATTTTCATTACCTTAGAATAAACCGTTTTTATATACATAGGGAGCGGGTCGTTGCCATGTTGCACCGCCATGTTTCTACAGTAGCCCAGAATGAACAAACCAAGCACTAGCTCTAAATAGGGCCATTCATGAGTTTTGCAGCCACCGTAGTTTTTCCTACACGCTTGAAAGGGAGGGTGAGGCGAGCGGTATTCAAATGGTTGCAATCTGCAATTTCACCACTAGATGCCACTAAGTCCTACACACTGGACCATTAAGTACAAGTACATAAGTATTTTCACCAAAAACTTTAAGTACTCACTCATGGAAAAATGGCCCCTGTGACTGCATTTTACTGTTAATGGTTGAGGTAGCACAAATTTACCTACTTTATACACAGTTAGGTAGTTTAGTCCTCAAGGGTTGGACCCCTCCAAAGGGTCACAAGGTAAATCTCAGGGGTCGTGAGATGATTAATGGGAGAAGAGAGAAGAAAAAACTAAAGTGTGCTACACAAATCTGTATACACTTTTTGGACTTTTCTCTAATTTTGATTTTTTTGCAAAATAATGGATAATCTTACCTCTTTGGGCCTCAAACAGTTATTTAAATGAGAACATGTTAGAAGTTTAGAGGGCAATGCCTCCTTGGTGTAACTCAAGAGATTTCCCAACTAGACATGGCTTTTTGGTAAGGGGTCATAAGCCAAAATAGTTGGAAACCACTTGTAACATCTTTAACAATGTGTTGTATTTTATAAACTTATATTTATATATATTATATATAAACCTAATCTGAAAAATAACTTGTAACTACAACTGTCAAATAAATATAGTGGAGTAAAACGTACAATATTTCCCTGTCAAGTAAAGTAGACGTACCTTAAAAGTTTGTGCAGCTCCTGAGTAAAACTACTAGGATAATTTCCACCACTGATCATAAAGTAAAAGTACTTATTATTCAGGAGAGTGGCCCCTTTCAGTTATTGCACTTCTTAACAGTGCATTACTCTATAAGCATTGTTTTGAAGTTGTAGCTGATCGAGGTGGAGCTAATTGTAACTACTTTATTTATGGAAAGGAAGTTTAATCCATTTTGGTATTAATGCGGTATACTGCTCCTGACCCAAAGGCTATAGTTCACTGAAATGACATCTCAATGTTTGCACTTGAAGAGTACTCTGTGCTCCTATTGGTGAATGTTACAAAATACAGAGGTGGACAAGCTTGGAAAAGAGAAGGCAAAAAAATTCTGACACACTGATCTTTGGTTCAGGAAGTTGTGAGGCATCCCAGATACTGCGTCTGCTGCCAAAAATCCACTCTTCGGATTTCTTTAATGGTTATATTAAATAATAATCAACTGCAATATATGAATAAAGCTAATTTGATGACCATCACTGAAGTACAACTGGAGCTACATGTAGAATTAAAATATGATTAGATTTGTTCACTCAACTGTAAAAAAATGACAGTATCAACATGCAGACACAATGCAGAAACATTTCTGTGGACAGTAAGGTGGGAGGCTGATGTTTCAGACTGTATGTTGTTTAACAGTTAATTGTTCCCTCTTTATAAGTAAAACAGCTCTGTTGAACCAAATGAACATATTTGATCATGTCATCATAAGTCACACATACACAGTGCTGCTTAACATGCGTTAATTATAATTAAAAGGAAATGTCCTCTTGCCAACTCCTTCCATGTTTTGTTTATTTTTTTTATTTCGGCACAATTCCACTGATTGAAATGATTCCATTTAAATGTGACAACGCTATGCATTGTGGGATTTTCACTTATGCAAAGTCTGCAGAGTTGCAGACCTAGTGTGCATTAAGGACTCATCGCTTGCTGATGTCACAGGACAGCCATGAGCGGTAAGATAGTGTGTGAATACACCCCTTGATCAAATCCTTGAAATACCCTGCTAGATGAAGTTATTCGCCTAGCCACCATCCAATCTACTGTAAATAATTTTTATGTATGATGTAAATAATACATACATTATGTGTAAAACTAGAACACATCAGAAAATATGAGTACACCAAACACAGCACCTAGAGAAGAATGATTTTATATTTAAATGACATTTCAGCCATGTCTCTGCACAAAGAAAACATGGCTGAAAATATGAACTAAAAGCTACTCTGGTGGGTGACAGTTTCTGATCGTGCATTAATGGTTATTCAGGCCAGCTTAATCTCATTGGGACCACTAATGGTCCACCAGGCATTCACATGTGTTGCATAAGGGAACACTCCTTGGGTTTTAAGGCATTTTACAGGGTCACGACAACTGGTGGTGGTCAGCCAGTGCTCTCAGTCCATCCGGCCAGTTTGGGGTTATCATGCAACGTTAGAATCCATACTTCTGCTTCAGCTGCTCCACCCGGTTGATGTACTCGTTCATGGCATCTTCTTTGCTCTTGCCTGATAGTTAATGAAAAATCAAAATGCATTCAAGTTAAATAAAGACAAATTAATTAATAAATTAGCACTTTTCCTACTTGTTCGATATTCATTGTTGCATGCAGTGCTGCATGCAGTGTGTAGTCCTGAGGACTACATCTGTCTAGTGTTGCAGGATATATCTACAGAGAAGGTATCTAAGGCTGGACTGCCGTAACCCTTGGCGTCAAGTGTAAATCCAGCTGAAGTTGTAATAAACCAAAATTAATCTTCAAAGGATCACCCTGACTATGTTGAAATCATGTATTGAGACTGATAACAGGCGTTCATTCTATGCATGTAATCAGAGGTTCATGCAATTCATTGCATAAGATGCAAGACAGAAAACCCAGCAGCGCTCTGTACCTTTAAGACCAAGACCAGATATGCTTGGCCATTGCTGACATGTGATATGATAAGGCTGAGATATATCAAATTAACTCCATTAATTTAAAGGTTTTATTTTTGCATATGTACAATGTCAATTTCAGTTATTTGCTTTTATCAGTATTTGTGTATGTTCTCAGTTGTACTGTAACAAACTAATGACTATTCTAGAGATACCTGTATGAACTTTTGTATTCAATAAAGTGAGACCCCCCCCCCAAACTGGTCCATCGCCCCACACATGCAGTGGGCGTCTAGTCTCAAATATTGGAAGGTGCACCACCACCGCCTCGACGACTTGCAATGCACACAATGTAAGAGGCGCGATGTCACTTTTGGCATGCACACCCTCGCGCTGGGGACATTTCGTTGAGTATAAACAGTTTAGCCTGTACGGATAGTCGCTTTCACCTGTTAAAATGAGAAACGTTGCCGGCGGTAGGTCATATCAGCGGTCTCTAATTTACGTTAATTCCGTGAGTAACTTGATGGAATGCTAAACTAAAATTTGTCTGTTGTCGGGTTTGTGTGCTCTCTGCAAGCCGGTTTTTGTACTCCAGCAAAGATTGTTTATGAGGCAAAAGAAGCATCACTTTTTAACACCACTGTACAACTGCAAGTGGACTGAGTGTTTTTGTAGTCCCATAAAACCCAACAGTGAAGACGTCTTCTCTCAAGCTGATTGCTTCACGTCAATTTTAGGGGCCACATTCTCCCAGTTATCATATCAATAATTTAAGCTCATCAACTTAATAGTTTTGAATAGTTTTCAGGACCTCCAGTATTTTGATCAAGTAGCCCATGAAAACTAAGGTGTGCTGAATTTAGAAGGCTACAGCTATTATTTCAGTGTGTCAGTCTGTCAGATACATATATTAATCAACTTTTAGGTAAATATAACTATCGGATTGGACTCGGTATCCACCAACACCCAATGTTAAAGGACTTGGATCAGGATCGGGGCCAAAAACTTGATCGGGACATCCCTACCATAAACCAATGCTCACTCCACAATCTCCATGGTCTCTGATCAGAAAAAGATGGTTGGTGTGTTGAACTTTAAACTGATGTGACAATATGCACTCAAATGGACTGGAGGTCAGGGGTTTGCTATGGCTACATTAACAGAGCTTCAACTCAGCCTGAGATAACCCTGAAATATTTTCATTCACACTGTAAATCTGGAGATGAATGCAGTGTAACTGAAAAGAGGCAAAATCCTACAAGTACAATAAGCGCATTCTATACACAGAAGTACTGGAAATTGCTTCAAAAGGTATGCCTGGGACCTGACTAGTTATATGAATTAAAAAGCTGTAAATCTCCCTTGTACAGAAAAATACACATTTTTAAGAGCGGCACCATCTACAGGACTGAATGCGTACCTTTCTGCTTTTCCCAGGCATCCCATTTAGCTTTCCCAGCGAAATCAAACATCCCAGGGCGACCTTCAGAGAGAAGAAAGACAAAGACAGATGTAAGTGAAGAGGTTTAAGTAAATTAAACGTTAGAAGAAACCTTATGTACTGGAGGTGTAATGCATTTGAGGTCAAAAGGCCTCTTGTTAAAGTGTGGGAAGTGGAGACAAGTGGCTGGCCTGCTTCTCTCCTCAGTTAAATTCAAAAAAGGGAAAAGCCTCTGGATGGCTGGTCACTAAAGAACAAGGCAGATGCCTTTAAACCAGTGGTTCCCAAAGTAGGTGCCTTATGGACAGGCCAAGGGTGCTACAAGATTTATTTTCTTCTTCTTCTTTTTTTTTTTTTATTAACACAGCACATTTATAATAATGTTCACCACAAAAGAAAATGAGGAAACATCAACTACGTTTTTATATTTATGTTTTCTAACGTATCCAAATCAAAAGAATAAGCAATAAACGGCAAAATCACCATATTTAAAACACGGTTAAATATCCAATGATGCTGCAGCAAAAACTAGTGAGGACAGCTCACAGTTGCCAGTTGTCATAGCAACACAATGCACTTTCCGCCACACATTTTTCAGGTGCACAACAGTCAGAATTAGGGACTATATGAGAAAGCAATGGAGGATTTGTCTCTAAACAGAGATCGAAGAAATGCTCTGGGACAACTGACAGCTGACCAAAAGATGATATCAGAACTTTAAAAAATAAATTACAATGAAAGGGTGCTGTGGTTTAAAAGAAGATTGGTAACCATTACTTTAGGCTTGTGTCAATTTACAACAGCACATATGACAGTGGTGACACTGTTGAGAGTGCTGCAGTGTGTTTGTGGCAGGAGGCAGTGAGTGCTGTCTCACCTGTGTTAACATCACCCACGGAGGCCTGCTTGAACAGGGAGTAAACCTGCAGCATCTCTTCATCTGTAGGCTTCGCCTTAAGCTGCTTCACCTCAGCTGCTGCTGTATCAAATTTAGCCTACAGAGAGGAGAGGACAACAACTTCATAACAATACTAATGTGATACTTTGTTGATTCCTGTGGAGTTCAGGATCACCTACACAGCGGCACCACAGATTTTAGAATAACATAGTCCCCGTGTGAAGTTTTGAAACCTGGAGCTGAGTTGAGTGCTTGATGTTTTCTTGTCTTGTCGTTTGGTCAACAGTGTGGACCAAGACCCACATTCGAAGAAGTGAAATCAACTCCTGAGAACTGCATTTGTTGTGGAAAAATAAATACTTACTTTGGCCTCCATTTTAATTTGATTCACAGTACTCAAATAGACTAAAGCAAAAAATATATTCAATGCATTTGCAATCATGTATGTGAACTATAATACTGAGCTCTACACTTTAAGCTGGCAATAAATGTACCCTGCAGTATGTCAAATTGTGATAAATGTCCACCTCTTCTAAGCTATTGGCAATTATTCATGCCATTACCTAAGCTTGCATCACATATGCCTTTTGTTTGTCAATTAGTTTAACTTTTAACATGAGCCCACAATAAACCAATTTTCACTCCTCCACCTCCAGAGTCTCTGATAAGAGAAAGATGGTTGGTTAGTGTGTTGAACTTTACTCATAACTGGTGTGAAAATCTGCTCACAACTGGTTCAAGGCGCCTCAGCACAGCTTGAGATATCTCTGAAATCTTTCCACTCAGACTGTGAATCTGGAGATGAATGCAGGACAACTGAAAAGAGGAACAATCATTCAAATACAATACACAAGTACACATAACAAAACCCCACTAGCTGTGCCACTCTGTGCAAAATGGGCAGGAGGGGAGGACCAGGTCAGATACTATAAAGTCCCAGTAAAATTATCTGTTAGAAGTTTTCAATTCCTGCTACGGATACTACTGTTCATCTGCTTATTGCCAAAAAAGCCATGCACATGGTGATATGACTAATGCATAGAAACGCTGCATGAAATAGACCAATCTGCACTGGAAAACCTGTCACACTGTACAGAAATGTGCTGCTGCTGTGCAGTGTGTATAACCAAATGACAAAAAAAAAAAAACTGACTGTTGACTGTTTGCCAGAATGTTGCAACATCTGTGAGGAAATTGTAAGGACACAAAATCTACAACAGAAATACAACATGCAATAGAATAATGTAGGAGGAGCAGCGATTCAGGCGTAGGAACATTTTTAACTGTATGGATAGGAGTCTTTCCCCACCCTCTGGTTGTGTCACTTGCTGGATGGCTGTAGGTCAAAAGGTTCGGGAAGAAGGTCGGCACCATTGTACTGGTCTGCCTGTGAGGCAGGACATAGCAGTTTATAAACTTTTCATTACATAAATAGGCGACTCAATCTTCCACTTGTAACCGGACATATCACTTCTTCTGAAGTCGGATTTTTCGATTTTAAGCTTCCCCTTACTAACAGCTAAATATTTTACAAGCTGACAGTCCGTCGCCCGTTCACAGTCCAACTGCCAACACTGAGTGGACAGGGTACACACATTTCACGGTTGATATTACAAGCCAAAGACATAAACTTGTAAACTGTTGTATTTAGTGCACAGATGACTTCGCGGAGGGAAGGATAACGGTGAATTGCCACCACCACACCCCACTAAGATGTCTTAATAAACTACTTTACTCAACTAGCTAGCTAATGGCCAATAATAACCATAATTGTACATCAGAGTATCGGATAGAAATAATTCTCTTTTGTTTAGTTGCCATGTGCTCACTTAAAGAAGCAAGACCCGAGGCTCGCAATAATTATGGTTAACTAAAGCTATAACACCATCTAACGGCTTCCTCTATCATTTCACGTAACGCAGCGAAATATAAACTATCTCTTTATTGCCTCAATGTTGCTAACTAATTCCATATACACACCTGGAGATCAGCCATCTTTAGTTACGGGACCGATGAAGCAAGCTGGTCGCTCCGCAGGCAGACAGACGACTCGACGAAGGAAGAAGAAATATCCACTGGCTCTCCCATCATGCAACTACTCCGGTACCAGGTCGACCCCCGTGCCTCGAACACACCCTCCCCTTAACGCTATTGGTTGAGTTACTGACTGACATTCGTTCATTGGGTGTTAAAATTGTGACCAACCAACGCCTCTGGAACTAAGGAGCTTAGGTTTGTTTGTTTTTTAGTTTTTTTACGAGGAGGAACATGATGTAAGAACTTTAACATCAAGGCACACATACACATGCATAACAAAGTGGAAAAGTACAAGAGGGACGTCAGACCGAACTAAATGTTGTCACACAAACAGCAAAACAAAAACAAATGGCGAACGAAGAGGTGGTGCTTAACAAATTCTATGCTTTTTGTATTGGCCATTCACAATTTTCACTGGGAGATACCTTGACATTAATTCTCTTAGAGACTGTAAATTAAGGTATTGCTTCTGTATAATTGTCTTTGTGCATCAAGAATTTCCCTAATAATACAAAGTTGTTTAAGACACCAAAGACATCATTGGCTCCATTAAATAGAGTAAACACAGATATTTTACACTGCAACCAATCACACATTTTCCCAAGCAGGATTTGAGTGCAAATTAGTATTTGCTAGTCTTTAAACCTTTTCCTAAGAAGTCCATTAAGAAGAGTAAATATCACTTAAAACTTGGAAATATGTCTCAAACTTTTGGGACTGTCAGTTCAGTTTAATCACTTTCAAGAAATTGCACTGATTGTATCAAATAGCATACATATGTTCCATTTTACATGATATATTAAATAGGACCTAGTGCTAATTTCCAGCTCTATATTTTTATTCTGGGATTCCACTAGAGGAGCTTTGCATGATTCACAGTTCAAAAATACTGGCCCTTTATGCATACCCTCAGTTTATCCTCTGTCTGAAACATACAGTCTATGGAAACAAGACGTTTAAGCTCCCGTATATTTAGGGTCCCCCTCCCTAGAGAGCCCACTTTCCTCTGATTGGCTAATTTACCGGAAGCCTGCCGAGAGGCAGCGAATTTAAACCGCTGTAATCCAAGCCCCCAGGAAGTACGCCGGGCTTTGAAGAGTAGGGTATCTCTGCAGACCGAAGACTTTGAATGGGCGGGGTGACTGTCAGTCATTTTTTTATTTGGCCAATCCGAGGCTTACAATCCTCTGTCAATCAAAAACTAATTTCACCAATAAGCAGCCTGAACCAGTTGTCAATCACTTTTTAATTAGGCTCATCACCTTTCTCACAGGGAGAAGGGGGAGGTTCGACACGAAGAAGCAAAGATGCCTTGTTTCTCAATGTTTAGATCTGAAGTTTCCAGCTCTAATCAGAGGATCAAAGTATCAACAGACAGCAATGTTTTTAATCAACATTTTAAAGTGGAAGTAGACACCTTTTGATCATAACAGAATATAGTAACATTCACCACTGTTCATTGTAGAAATCACAGTTTTGTTGGAAAGCTAGACGCTGGCGGTTAATGAGCTACCACAGGCAGTATAATGTTAGCTAACTTGCTAACCTCTATTACAGTGGATTGTAAGCCACTGATTGGCCAAAATAAAAAATAATTGCCAGTCACCACACCCTCTCAAAGTCTGTGGTCTGCAGAGAACTTGGCTTTGAAGCCAATTTGACATAGTGGCCAAACCAAAGATATTCTATAAAATTTGAAATGATAAAACTAAAATGGTTAAGACAATTCATACAAAATAATAATGAATTCTGTGTGGTGGGATAGATTTTGTATTAAGATGTGACTTCTGTAGGCCTATTGCTAAACTACTCATTAAGCTGTGTAAATTTCATCAGCAGGTCCTGCTATACTGGAAACTGATTTACAAGCACAATTTCACACCACACAGCTCTCAGATAACTTCCCATGTTCATCACGGGATGACACTGGCCCAAAAAGACCTTTTCCATAGACTTACATTGTGAAAGAAGCAGCTATAAAAAGGATTTTTTTTTTAGCGTCACAACCCCCGCGAAATTACTCGTTTCACTATCAGAATTTGGTCCATTTGGTCCGATAACATTTGGAAAGTCTAGGAGAGCCGCACGATTAAATAATTTTATCCCCCATTCAAGTTAGCGGTGGGCTAAACCGGAAGTTAGCCAGCTTGGCCGGCGGAGAATGTAGTCCGCTTGCTCTATGGGCTGCACGTTGTTGAAGATCCAGGGCTGCATCAGCCCTGAGAAAACGCAAAACGTTTATTTAAATGGAAACGGTGGTGCCTTGAGCACCCTGTTGTGTTACGCAAGCATTGCAACTATGGCAGCTGAGAAGGTCATTCTTTGTGTTCTTTTTGACATTTTTTTTTTACGCTGTCAGTTTTTTTTCAGTGTCACTGGTTTTCAGTTTCAACTTTCTGTCACCGTTTTAGGTAGGAGTAGAGAGGAGGCGTCTGTGGGGAGGGGCCAAAGAGAGCGTGATTTACACATAATCTGCATAGTGAGAGAACGTCACTCGAGACCTATTTCACACAGTCCACTAGACTAGGCGTAGAGTAAGTTTTTGTCTGGAGAGATTCCGTGTTAGGATGCGTCACTCATTCGACTAAGGAAGAGGGTTACACTAGCGAATTGGTGGTTTGGCATAATCTGATTTGTGACTGGATCAGAATGGCAAATAGTAGTGGATTGTCGGAGGATGATGATATGGAGACGGAATGGACACAAATTGTGAGTAGTAGGAAAGGAGGAGGAGGGAGGAAGGATAAAAGACACAGCCAGTCGACATCTTTGGGAAAATGGGCATTAGAAGAGGGGGAGGAAGTGTGAGATGTCAGGAAAAAGATTGTGATGGAGGAATTTAAGGTCATTCTTAAATTTAAGGTGGGGAGCGAGATAACATCGATTAGTCCAATAACTTTGACAACAGGATTGAGGAAGAAACAAAGTGTTGCAATAGCATGATTATTTTGCTGAATTTATTAAATTAAAGTAATGGAAATGTATAATATGCTTAGTTGGCATGCACAAACAGGAGTTTATCCACTGTTGTTTTTTTCCCCTGGCTTGTGTTTGGGACTGGCCTTTATTTGCTTATTTGTTACCTTGGACACCCCAAAGAAATTGCTGTACTCCATTTGGTTGCTGGCAAACCAAGAGAGCTTCAGGGTTGTGGCAGACCAGTTTGACATGTCAAAAGTAACCCTGCATTATGTTTTCTCTGACATTTGCAAGGCCTTGTGTGGACTAAGGAATGAATACATTTGATGCCAACCTGGCAAATGGCTTTCAAGACAAAACTGTATTCCCTGGAGTCATTAGAGCCATTGATGGCACACACACACACTCCCATTCCAGCACCCACACTCCATAGAAACAGTTACATAAACAGGAACGGACATGCAAGTATTCAACTCCAGGCATTGTGTACATCAGAGATGATGTTCCTGGATGTGTACACTGGTTTGCTGGGGTCTATGCATGATGCCAGGGTGTTTCGGAACTGCCCATTATATGGCCACCTCCAGGATGTAATGGGAAGTGACTACCACCTGCTTGGAGACTCTGCATACCCACTCAGTGCATCTCTCATCACACCATACAGAGATAATGGGCACTTATCCCAGAATCAAAAGAAATTCACACTCCACTGCTCAATCAGAGTTGTGATTGAAAGGGCATTTGGGCTTCTAAAGGGGAAATGGAGACGACTGAAGTACCTGCCCATGTAAGACCTCAAAAAAGTCGCAGTGGTAATCACAGCTGCATGTGTTCTACACAATTTCCTCTTGAGGGAGGAAGGGCACCAAATGGAGGATTGTGAAGATGTGGATGGCAACGATGCCAATGCAGTAGACCCTGACCCCTACAGGTAAATGGATTGTACTTATATAGTGCCTTTCTAGTCTTTTCTGACTAGTCAAAGCACTTCAACTACATAACCCCATTTACACACTGGGATCATCAGCCAGGAGGTCCTCCATTGAGGAGAAGAAGACCCAGCTGCTGGCAGCATTCCCAGTCTTCTTCTTATCCAAGATTGTTTCGTATCTAAGAATAGAAACCCAGACATGGCAAATGTCTACAAGTTGCCCTACTCCCAAAAAAATGCAAATGCCAGTACCAAAACAAACCTGTGTTTTAATTGCCTGAACTTATTGTCACATGCCTCTACTCAAAGTCGTATCCTTTAGCCAGCATTTCTCCAGCTACCTTTTCCCTCACTCTGTTAATACACGAGATTGAAAGGCTTCAGGCATTTGCTTCGTTAGACAAATGAGAAGCAAGGTTGCTTTGTGCGTCCATGGCTTTGTATCTACATCACACATTTAAATAGATTAGTCATAGAAAATATATTGATGCTTAAATTGTCGTAAGCAGGCTATTTTCCAGGACCCAAATGCAGGAACTCACGGAAACGGCTGGATAAATGTGACGGTTTTTATTGTGCAGATTATTACACGTGAAAATGAATTTTAGATCCGGTGTCACCCGTGGCCTCCCCGAGGATCCGACTGAGCCGAGTCAGAGGCGTGACTGATGGCACTCCGGACGGAGTGGGCTCTGGATTGGGCTCTGGTCTGGCGAGCGTAGCGGGGAGGCAAAGCCGACCAGGTGGAGGATCACTGAAGCTGGGTGTGTGGTGTGGATGGCCGGCAGTGTCCGGAGGCGAAGATCGGCCGGATGGCGAGAGTGGCGTGGTAGCTGAGGTCCGGGTGATCTGAAGGGCAGACTGAGGCGGTGATCACCGGCAGAGCGAAAGTCTGTAACAACGAGACAAGACAAATGGAGTTATTACTGAGGCAAGAAACAAAACCGAAACTTCACATTAAACACTGCGGGAGCCGTTACGTGTACTCGTACGGATGTACGGGGGACGATCTGGCGTCGGTGGTGTGGAGGTGCCCGGTATAATAACCGTGTTGATCCCTAGTGGAGCTTGGGGATTGGATGCAGCCTGTTCCAAAGGGATTGCTGAAACAGAAAGGGGGCACACATTTTACCTATTAAGCTAATTAGATAAACTATAAAATAATGTTGAAATGCTTTCAAAAACATGATAAAGATGTAAATTAACACATACAATAGCCCATATAAAAAGTTAAAATTAAATTGTTATTAGCTTATTCTATTAAAAAACTTTACTATAAAATACTCAAGACAAACATGTCTTCTAATGGACGCATTTGTAAAGAACTCTTGTTGCGCTCACTTATCGCTGCTTGCTTGCATTGTGCACAATGCCTTTTTAATACGTCAGAGGCACAATGCCTTTTTAATACATCAGGGTTTATATACAGGTCGCTGCTGATTGGGGAACAACACTGACACATGCACCAAACAAGAGAAAACATACATCAAAGCCTGTTGCACACCGTTTTGAGGAAACCCGTCGTTCAACCCGGAAACCGTAACAAAACGGTGCACAATGTTTTCAGATTGAACGGAAGTTGAACTTTTTTGGCTTCATGCGTCACTGAGCAGCTTTCATAGAGATGAACTGCCTCAGACACTGTATCTAGTTCTCTTTATACATCCATGCTGTAACCCTATGGATGTATAATAAGAACTGAATATGGCGTTGCCACTCAGCCTTGCAGCCATTTTTTCCCCAGTGGTATTGCAACAAAAAATTTCCCTGTGGCCCAAAAAGCATTTTCCCCATAGGCCACCATTATAAAAGTGTCATCTATAAAACTGTTGACAGGACACCTCGAACTGCAAACAAGTTCAATTATGACTTTTTCTATTATGAACTTTTGATCCATGGAGGTTTTATATTTGTAAAACTTAGCTTGAGCCGAGAAAAGCGATTCAAAAATCTGTGATGTCATCACAATGTAAAGTCTATGGGCTGAGGGCAGGGCCAGCAGGAGAAACACTACTGTGCATATTCAGTGGGCCGCATACCCCAGAAGTAAACCCGAAAGCTAGAAAATATTTTTGGCTTATGTGCCAGGCGAGTAATTCTCATTGGAAGGAATAGGCGCCATTTTGGGGTCCAGTATCCAGTTCTAATAATACATCCATGTGTAACCCTGTGCCCGAAATCATCACTCAATAGGCTTGTTCGAGATGGGCAAGATCTGCGCAGAATAGATCACCGGCAATTGCCGCACAATGCATTGCAGATGCAGATTTGTGTCCGACTTGCTTTGACGAGATCGAGGCTGCTGCAGTTTCTAGGGCCAGGCGCCGCAGCTACTCTCCAACCGACTGCAAGACCCAGGGCATGATGGGAAATGCCTGGCTGTCACCTGATCAAAGAGCTGACTGACCACAAACACCACGTTTTGTAGCAAATCCTTATTTTCTGTGTAGGCTTTTAGTTTCATGTTGTGCAATGAAGGTTCAATCTGTTAAACATATGTTGTGTGCTTGATGATGATGATGATAATAATAATAATAATAATAATAATAATATTATTATTAAAGCTGCAAGCAGAGATAAGTGAGTGCTCGCACCTCCTGCAAGTTACGGCATTCCGCATTTGTGGTGCCATTGCTGGAGGTCAGCTGATGCGATTCTGAATCTTCCAGCATTTTGGACGTTGCACGAAAGAGTTGAATGCCACTTCCTGTGTCCACTACGTGGTACTAGAGAACGCCCACTAATTATATGTTACATTCCAATATAGGAATGTAGCATATAATCAGGGTAGCACTGTTACTAATTTTGGAACAAGATAGCACTGTTACTAATTTTGGAACACAGAATTTGCTGCAACACCATTTGAGGAAACCTCAAGAGCTTCGCAATTTAGCATCGCAGAGGTCTTTAGATTGCACTGCCCAAATTTGAAGTCGATCTGTGTAATTCTCTAGGAGGATTTCATTCAAGTACGGAGCCTGTAAATGGCGAAAAATAGCATGCTAAATTCAAAATGGCTGACTTCCTGTTGGGTTTTGGGTATGGCTCCAAGTTTTTATTTTAAGTCTAGAGATGACTTTGAAAACTGTTAGGGGGCGCTATCAAGTCAATTTGCCACACCCAAACCTGGGACCCATATCAGGTCGCGATTCTCGCCAGTTTTGATGTGTGTGCCATGTTTGGTGAGTTTTTGAGCATCCCTAGTCCCTCAAAAATGCGCTTGTACAAAAATATAAATAATAATAAAATACATAATAATAATAATCCTTACAATTACAATAGGTTCCTCGCAGCAGTCGCTGCACTTATTAAAACAAGCAATTACAAAGTGCTTTACAAGGCATACCAAAAGAACAAAGAATAGAATAAAATGCCAGATACACACTCATTTCCACATATATAATTACAAACAAAACACAGGTTATAACTATTGTGAAGTGACAGAAAACCTATTAAAAGAATAACATGATTGTTAGGGACTGAGTCTAATTATGTCTATCACTGAAGGATACTTCAATTCAGTTCAGTAGCATGATGTTCATTTTGTAAATTATGGTCAAATTTAGAGTAAAATAGATGATAAACCATCTGCTGTACCATCTGCAGCTCAATGCGACAAAGTCTAAGGAGCTGGTTGTAGACCTATCAAGGGCCAAGGCACCAGTGACCCCGGTTTCCACCCGGGGGTCAGTGTGGACATTGTTGAGGGCAACAAATACCTGGGAGTACACATGGACAATAAACTGGACTGGGCTAAGAACACTCAAGCTGTTTACAGGAAGGGCCAGAGCTGCCTCTATTTTCTGAGGAGGCTGAGGTCTTTCAACATCTGCCGGACAATACTGAGGATGTTTTATGAGTCTGTGGTGGCCAGTGCTATCCTGTATGCTGTTGCATGCTGGGGAAGCAGGCTGAGGGTAGCGGACGCTAACAGGCTCAACAAACTGAACTGTAAGGCCAGTGACATTGTGGGGTGGAGCTGGACTCGGTGGTGTCAGAGAGGAGGATGCTGGCCAAATTACATGCCATCTTGGACAGTATCTCCCACCCACACCATGACGTGCTGGTCAAACAAAGGAGTACCTTCAGCGAAAGACTCATCCCTCCAAAATGCACCACAGGAAGTCATTCCTGCCTGTGGCCATCAAACTCTTTAACTCCTCCCTCTAAGTGTCAGTCTATATGACCTTAAGTTGATAAACTGGACATTGGATCATTAACATCACTGTAATACTTGAAATAATTGTGCAATATTCTCTGTTTAATACTATGGTGCAATATACTCTGTTTTCAGTTTAATTTATTGATATTTATTCATACTTCTGTTACTGCTGTGCAATATCCACCGTCTCATAATAATCTTAAACTACACTTAACTTGACAGTACATGCACTACTACTTATTACTTATATTATTGCATTGTATTTTTATACCGTACATACTTATCAACCGGTAATCCACTTTGTACTTTACACTTATTTTAATTTTATACCCATTTAGTACTTAATTATTAATCTGACCTGCATTATAGTGTGTTATATTTTTTGCTTAGTACTTCTATTCCTGTGTGTACTGACGTGATAGTGAGCAGCTGTAACAAAAGAGTTTCCCCTCAGGGATCAATCAAGTATTTCTGATTCTGAAAGCAGGCTAGCTTTAGGGTGAGGCTACCTTGTGATTGACAAGTCACTACCTAACAGAGCTAATGGTAGCTATGGTTAGCAGTAGTTAGTGATTACTTTAAAAAAAACCAAGTAAAGCCATCTGTCCATCAAGAAACTAACTTTTCCTTCACCAAAAAAGCACTTTCTGCGAGACATACAGAACAATTTCCAAAAATTTGAAGAGTAGTCCTGAGCAATTCAATTCAGTTTTATTTATATAGCACCAATTCATAACAGAAGTTATTTCATTGCACTTTTCCTATAAAGCAAGTCTAGCAAATCAGCCTAGTCTCGCATAGCCAGACCTATCTCCACACTTACTTTTAGCGCTATGAACGTTGGGCACGCTCAGAGCGTCGCTCTAGCTCTGTTTGAGGGCATGCCAAACTAGACGCTAGGCGTGTATGCAAAAATGTGTGCCTTGGTTACATAACCAAAGTACAGAACAAGAGGCAGGAATTCCAACAAGATGCGTCAGGCAGTGTTTTCCATGGGAGAGAAGACCTTCCTAGGGCACGGACTTTGGGCTTTGTGACTTTTCAGACCTTTTACATGCACAAAAATGCTATACTATGGCCTCTTTAAGATATTACAAATATACATATCAGTTTGTTTTGGAGCTTACCATCCGTTTAAGTTTTGTCCATTAAAGAGGAGGTTTGTTACAAGTTTGATTCTGTCCCAGAGAGAAACAGCCTTGGTAACACTTTTCTAATTTAAATGAAACTGAACACATTTCATAACATACTGGCTTAATTGCAGCACATTACCAAAGCTCACCTTCTAGAATATAATATTACTGAAATATACAGAAATATTACTCTGTTAATACCTTTAAAAAACAGCGTTCAAAAAACTTCAGCTGTCTCAAAACTTTATTTAGCATATTTTTAAAACAACATTGAAAATGAATGTCCATGGTCACAATTACCAGAAGGAAAAAAAAAAAGAAATACAGACATAAAAGTCATACCAGTGTGGTGGATCATAAGCTTCAGTTATAAAAAACATCTCCACAAATAAAAAATATCCAGTATAAACATGATAGCACCATTCTTGTTTTCCTATTGTTCCTGGAATACTTGACCTCTGTTCTTTAAGAATCTCCTCTGCTATAAAGTAAAATACTGTGGTCACCAAGCAGTTTTGGGATTTGCTTTGTAGAGACCGTAGTCTTCTTTCCTGAAGAAGGCCACTTCTGTTTCATTTGCTAAAATGACAAACACAAAAATGTTAGAGTTAACATTGTGATTAAATCGTAGAACAGGTTTCAGTCGTAGTCATCTGGACACTGTTTTCAGAATCAAGACGTTTCGGTTCCCATCCGGAAGTCATTCTCAATTGTGAAAATGGTCTGAGAACTCGGAAATTTAAGCTACTCTGTGTTGCTTAAGCCAATCATATGCTAATCAGGAACTTAACAGTGACGAAGGAGGTGCAGCCAGAAAACAATAGGCCTGATTACTGGGCCATCATGGAAACAAAAGAAGGTCAGTTTCAGGTGAAACTAGGCAGGGTAAACAGAAGACACTCAGGAAGACTCCTTCCTGAGGGCAGGGCTTAAGCAACACAGAGTAGCTTAAATTTCTCAGAGTTCTCAGACCATTTTCTTAATTGAGAATGACTTCCCGATGGGAGCAGAAACGTCTTGATTCTGAAAACAGTGTCCAGATGACTACAACTGAAACCTTTTCTACAGTGGAACACTCCTGGACGAATGAGGGACTACACCGTCTTATTGTGATTAAACTATACTTCCAGCAGCAGTTTACTGCTTGGAAACTTCTATTACTGGCCTCAGTATATCATTACGTGACATTCTGAATTTACAATATTAATATTTTTTTAGGAATAATTATCACAGACACATATGCCAGGCTTAATTTTGCAAATTATGCATCTAAAATATTTACATGGTTTACATGGTGAAACAGACAAATGTCAAGGGGTTTTGATATACTCAGTTTAAGCACTGGTAAGCTGATAGTGAGCAACAGCAAGAATATACAGCATGTATTCATAGGCACAAAAAGCGGGGAATAATCATGCTTTAAGTTTTGGAACTTCAGGCCTTTGCCATGGAGCCAGTTAGTTGTAGGCTTGGGACCTGTTTTTTGACCCTATATTTGTTTACATTTTGGCAAACTGGCACCATCAAAAGCATGTAGAATTAGCTATTAACAGCTCCTGTTTGCAATGTACCCATGGATGTACAAACAACTATCACTGGATTACTTTGATACTGAAGAAACCTTAAAAACATCATTATTCTTAGGCAAGTTCTGGAGTCATAAGGAGCATCTTTTTTCTATGAATGCTAAACATTTATGTTTATTCGTGATATTCTGAGATGATATCCTCAGAAAGCATAAGTAAGACTGGATCTAAAAAAAAAATCATGTCTGTGTTCAGATTTGATTGAGTTATGACTCTGAGAAGGAGTGCGATTTTTGACGCAAATTGCGTCAAAAGGGTATTAAAGTCCCTACAGTAATGAGCTATGTGTGACAGCCACTGCTGATCCAAACTGCTTCCTGTATTGATAAGCATGTCAAATCAGCAGGCCAAACTATAATAACTAACTTCCTGTTTTCAGAACACTAGCATGCACCTGTCACTTTTACCTCACATCTCTCCCTCCGCGCCCCCTGCAACTCTCCCGCATCTCCTGGGAGGCATGCCTCACAGTTTGAAAACCTCTGGTTTAATCCAACAGCCCTGGAATAGAGCTCTCTTCATAACTGTTCTAATGTTCACTTTTTGTTTTAGAGAGGGGTTGATTCAACTTTATGGTGATTTTGTGGTGCTGTTGAACTGTAGACGTGTTTCTAATATTTGTCTACCCCATATATATCAATAAGAGCTGACTTAATATATCTAAAAAAATGAACATAAACTTCATGACTTAATTTTAAACAAATATACAGTTATTGGTTAATGAACCGCAATGACAAACTCTTACCAACACCAGCAGCTCTAAGGGTTTGGCCATCTTGCAGAATGAGCTTTTCATCGTCATCTAAACTCATCACCAACTCATTAGTCTGCCAACAAAAAACAAACAAACAAAAAAAAAAAACAGCCAAGGTGAAACACTTTAGTTTTCCAACTATAATACAAATCTGATGGTTTATGAGATTGAAATGTGGCAAACACCAACTGGTTCAATTGTTAATGTACAGATGATTTCTAGCTCAATCCATGGTGCCATTCCATGGATACCCAAAATCCTAAATCTTTTTGCTTATAGTTGGCTTGACTAATCACAACTCTTAAATGTTAGAGCTCCACCAACTGACAGTATAAACTGAAAAAAAAGAAAGAAAATAGTGCACTGCTCGACTTTTAACATTCATCCGCAGGCAGGGTGTCAAGGGTGTGTTTTGAAATACACTTCCACTGGTGGTTCACTCACTAATTTGTACTTTTGTTTTAAGCACACTTTCATTAGTGCATGTTAAGTCTGGCCATTATGTCAGCATCCTTAGTTACAGTCAAAATTTTAGAGGGACCCTGAGATCAAACTGTGGCTAAATGGCCACACTCACCATGGTTTTTGGCATATGCAGATTCTTAGTTGTATGCAACTGCTTGTAAGCGTATGGCATTTGTCATGGCATGTCACTTGTCCACTGGCAGATGCCACTATTCACTGGCAGTTACAGTGTAAAACTGGTAGCTTATATTATAACACTATAGGGAAAGATAACCACTCCTTGTAGGCAGCATGAAGGTTATATTTTTGTGGTGGCTAAGCTAGCAGTGCTACTTGTAGCTACAATTTTATACCTGTATGGTTAGCATAGTGAGCAAAGCCTGTTGGACAAAGTTTTAATATCAACTTTAAAACTATTAAACTATATTCCACTTGAATTATTTTTAAGAAGTTGATAGTTGGTACATTAAAGTAACTCACCAGTGTGAAAGGTGCAACTTGCCACTGATTTGACCATTAACACAAGCCAGATGCTATTATACCAAATATCTGATTTTTTTTTATGTTAAAGCTGCATTAATAGATTTTTTTTGGGCCACTTGGAAGCAGCGAAACAAGTTGAAAGCACAACATCTTCCATATACCTTATAAAGTTGTTATAGATAACATGTTAGTAAACAGTTTCATATTAACACATCCACCAGACACAGAGCAAAATTAGCATTAATTCAGAGTCATGTTTGTGTCAACCTGATGAATGTAAGTCCAATATTCACTCCCCTTCTAGCTCTGTTTTGGGCTCCAGAGAAAAATATCTGGCTCTTTAGCTGTGAAATGCTCCAATATGTTTACCAGCTAGTCACTAACTGTGTCTGTCTGCTATTTAGTGCTGGGATGCAAGTGCACAGTGGGTTTTTAAGCGCTTTTTACTTTAAAACTGCTGGAAACCAGGTTTCAAGGCCAAGTTTGAGCTAAAAGAGGCTAAAAGAGCTCCATGAATTGAAGGGTAACTACCGAGTCCACTACAGAGTCTCTGAGGATTCATCACTACAAGAGACACCTTTTAAATTACATGCAGTTAGTTGATCCATTGGTAACATAAAAAAATATTATGCCTTTCTCAATCTGCATTCTTGTAGACTTGTGAAACATCATCAGTCACAGCCCAAGTAATGTTCCAATTCAAAGTCTGCATCTAGCCAAGAACAGTCTAAATGAGACCAATGTGAGACCGTCCTCACATCTCAGGTCATCACAGCAGCTAGCAGCCCAGCTCCCAAGATAACTGGACGGTCAATGTCCGTCATTATCCGGGTAGAACAGTCTTATCTCGCCAGCCCAATAAATAACATTCATGAAAATGAAAAGAGGCAGTGCGGTATATTAAATTTCAATTAAAAAAAATATATATTACAGATTGGGTAAGATCTTTTGACACTGTCACTAACCTAACTGAGACTCACTGTCTTATTTTTCCTTCAGAAAAAGTCTGTTAGTGGACGTTTGAGTTGAGATTATTTTGTCACAGTACAGTAAGTAAGGTAGAATTGTGCTGAAGTCTAATCACCAAAGCCGAGCAGGTGGTGTTAGCAAGAACGCTGCTGTCCCAATTGCAAATTGATCAAACTTGGCGTATTCTGTATTAAGAAAGGCCTATTGATTAGTGCAGCTTCAGAAGTGGTATCTGTCAGCGGACCAGTGAAATACTATTTTTATGTGACAAATGCCACTAAAACAAAAGTTGCATACCATGAGCCACTTTTCAATCTTGCTGCTGCTGAAATTTAGTTGCTTGAGGATACTTGGCTTTCAGATACACGCCTAGTTTCTGGCCCAGCAGTGTGACACTTGTGTCCTTTAGATAGATACCTTTGCTCCATGTGCTTGATGAATAATCTTCATTGTGTCTGAAAATACAAGATAATGGAATCAGATGCAGAGCATGTATTTTGCCAGATGCCATAGAGTGAACACACATAAAATTAGGTGGAGTGAGAAATTTGGATGAGAAGCTGGCAGCGATGCAGGTGGATGCCCCCCCTCGTGTTGTGGATTGTTAACTACCTGTCATGTGCGTCTGCAGATGTGTGTCGGACAGCGTGGTCAAGCAACACTGGGGACCCTCAGGGGACTGTCCTCTCTCCCTTCCTATTCACCATCTTACATCCACTTTGTACTTAATTAATCTTACCTGTATTATAGTGTATTATATTCTGATTTGCTTAGAACTTCTATCCCTGTGTGCACTGATGTGATAGTGAGATGTGGAACAAAAGAGTTTCCCCCTCGGGGTTCAATAAAGTATTTCTGATTCTGATTACAACCTTCTCAGATTTTAAGGAAAATTACCTCTGACACACTACATGTCCTCTCATTTTGCTGCCTATCATTATAAGCTGACTTTAAAGCGACTGGAAATGTGGAACTATTAGAAAACCTACTTCGAGGGAAAACAGCTCATTTTGCTGTTTAGACCATTTCTCAAGACTGAGCTGCAGATCACATTATGATTGACATCTCCCTCGGTATAACTGATATCTCCCTGGCTCCACCTATGTCGACAATCTTTCATGACAACTCACAGCAATGGCCGATAATCAGCATAGTCCAGCCCTACATGTTCTGAATGAATGAATGCAATGCAAAAAGATGGCTCTGTAGCATTAGCTAGTGCCATTCAATGGCATACAATCTATGATCTGTGGCCAGCACTAAACCCCAGTGGCCAACGCTCAACACCCGCGGCCAACAATAATCACCCGCACATGACGCTCACGCTGGCTATAAATAGCTGAATAGCTGCTTGTGACCATTCTCACCCGGGTGCAAATTTTCTGCAGGTTTTAAACCTTGTGAGAGCGGTGCTCCTCTATGAGCGGAGTCCACTGCAGTTGGAAAATAAAAGAATGACACGTTGTAATCTTCACCGGTGGATGTGCACCCAGGGACAGCACAAACAAGCATGATGGTGGAAAGAGCAGGGGAGAGAGAGAGAGAGCGCTAGATAGAAAAATCAAATATAGGCAACATTTGGTTAACTAGCTAACTGCAAAAGGCTTGGAGTTGGCTCAGACTCAAACAGGCAGACTGAGCGGGAGCCAAGGTTTTGTTGCAACTGATTATGTGGGAAAACTGATGTGGATTTTTTATGATTGGAATTAATTGTGGAATGTGTGTAATAAATATCAGCATATAACCACGCCCAATTCAAACCCAATATGAGGAAAGTTTACAAAAATGTAAATGACAATATTTCGAATTTGGATTGAAACTCATTTCTATTACTTTTTAGATGCTTACTATTATGCACGTAAGACCATAAATTACATAGTTAGAAAGATGTGGATTTGGGTTTCCAGTGGCTTTAAGATTTTTCTGGCTGGTCAAAATAAAATCAGATACACAATTTAAAAAGGTATAATATAACAAAATATATTTAATCAAAAAACTAATTATAATCAACATAAGAAGTGATAATGAAAAGCTTTTTTCACTATAAATCACTAACAATATATTGCTTCAAAAATTAATTGTAAAAACAAAAAATTCAGAGAAAATATCGAATATTAAGAAAAAACACATTTATCATAACACTAATGCAAATCATGTCAGGCATACATACCATAAGCATATTTCTTGAAAGGAGGAGGAAGCCCTGGTCTTGTTGCAATATCTGTAAGAAATTGTAGGTTTTATAGACTGTAAATAAAGATGTCAGCTCTCTAAAAATGAAGGCAAAACATAACGATCACCCCCTGGTGACTAAGTCAAAAGATGGTTTCTGTCAGTTTAGGTAGTTCTTGTCATGTTGATGTGTGTTCAAGTGTTCGTTTTTCTCATGTGTGGTTTTAATTAGTTATTTTATGCTATAAAAATGGGGTTTTACGTCATGATTGACAGCTGAGCTCTGCTCGCGATTGAGTCGGCCGGGTGTATGGGCAGGACCTTGATACTGTGGCTCCAACTCCTATCACTACTGCGCAGACTCTGGCTCCAAATAACCGCTGCGGTCGAAAAGTCCCTCCTATGTCTTTTCCTAAACACTTTTCCTTGACATCAATGGAAAGCATCATGAGGTCAAGGAAAGATGTAAAGGAGATTTCATCACGACTTAGGGAAAGACAACCGCGGTGCTTAGAGAATCCGACTGCACTTACACTAGGCAACATAATTATGCGACGCCAGATGTTATTGACGTGGGTCTGCCATGGTGAAACTACAGAGCAGGCATGCTGGAAGTCAGTCACAGTTGGGGGTGCTGAGAGAAAGTCAGTTTATATAATAATAAGTTTATAATAATACAGCACAGTGAGGATACATAGGACGTTTCATAGAGAAGACAAGCGGATATAACACGCATCTATCGCTGTGTTTATTGTTAACTGAGACTCCAGTCTACAGTGTAGTTCATACACTTTACTGATAAACCACAGAAGAGTAACATTAGGCTTCATGATCAAAGAAAGTTGGTCCAGTGTATCCTATACTAAAGGAGATATGAAAGGAAGCACTGAAGCACCTTTCCTTAGCATAAATGCTAAGGAAGCTGCATTTCGAGTGCAGGAACTTTTCCCAGGGACTAGGAACCTTTGGAGGAACTCACCAGGGTCTAAATTAAGTACCAGGGACATTTTTTACCCCCCAAAAAGGTCCCTGCTCTGGGGTAGTATTTTTCAGAAGTACCGGGACTTTCAGGGTGGGGCTTGCTGCGCTGAACATTTCTGATTGGTCGAGCTCCGACCGGTGGAGCAGTGGTGGTTTGATGCGCTGCGGGGTTACTGGCCGGCCAACTCTGGCCGCTGTTGAAGCCGTGGTGGAAGGTAAATCACATACGGCCCATATGCTGCTTGTTAAATGCTATAACAGCTAACTGCTGTCATGCTACCCTAACTGAAAGCTAATGTTAGCTACATGTTAACGCCAACCGCTAACATTAATGGTGTAGAATTGTGGTGTTCCTTAATACCAGGTTTGGCTAAATTGAGTGTACAAAATTATATCATGTTAATGTCGTCGCAGTGAGACACGTTTATTTTTTTTCACCGTATTTTTCAGATGAAATGGACGGGTACAGTGAACTGCAGGCTGCAGACCAGTGTGTTTACTCTTGCGACCACGAGCAGCCCTGGTCCCATGTCTCCTGCTGAAGCACACAAACGCTGTATTTTGCACATTTATATTTCTGCAGATGAATACATAGTTATGGAACTAAATGTGTTTATAGTGGCTGTTCTTGTATCTGAAAATAAGTATATACTGGTGTATATGTAAAAAGACATGTAATGCTTATGCTTGTGTTACCATATTCTAATATTTACAACGCTGAGGAAGTAGTGGCTCTCAATTTCACCATGTTACAACGGTAAGCTCAGTATTTTAAACAGGTGAGAGTGCATAGATTAAAATAAGCAAAAGTCCTTATGCTGAATTGCAGATGATGTGTTTATACTTAAAATAATAGTTATGCAGCTGCGTGGTGGGCGTAACCTAATAGGTGTAATGTGTCTAATCTTCCCGGGTCTTTAGACTGCGGTGGAAACACACATAACAATGGGCTGAAGGAATTTTTTAGTTCCTTGAAAAGTAGTTCCTGGGGATAAAAGTTCCTTGTACTTTTGGTGGAAAAGCAGCTTTAGATAATGATAGCAGCTCTTATCGTGGCTGCCACTTAGCTACTTCCGGGTCATTTCACTCAGTTAGGAACCTTCCGAAGCAAAAAATGACTATTCGACCGCAACCAACGGCAAAAGCGCAAGATGGCTGCTCCCGTATCCGGGATATTTTGGCTTCATTACAGTCTATGGAAAAGTGGAGACGCGTCGTCCATCTATATATACAGTCTATGGTTTTATAATGACTTTAGTCTCTAGTTAATTGCTGTTGCAAATAAAATACCCACAGCATGTTCACCCTGCTGCCGTCTGGCAAACGAAGTATCCGCTGCCTTACCACCGCACTACAGAGCTTCTATCCTCAGGCTGTGAGATTCCTCAACTCCACCTCATCCTTCGCACTCCACCATAAAAAAACAACCTACATGGAACTTTGTTATGCTGGTTTTACACATTACCATACCATTACCTTTGTATAATATACGTAAGTAAATGTATATATATGTATATATATATATATTGTTTTATTTTTATTCCAGTCTTATTTCAAATAACCTATTTGTATATATGTTCTGTGTATGTAACGTGAGGGGGGCTACAACTTTAATTTCATAGTGCAGCCCTGTAGAATGACAAATAAATGAGCCTTGAATATGATACGATATGACACAGCCGTCGTTCTATTTACTCACCGTCTCTGACAAGCTGTATGAAGTCAAGCACCGTTTGGTCTACATTGACTCCGTGAAACACTACTGGTTTGAAGTTTCTGTGCTCGAAGGACCTCACCAGACGAACAGTGACCACAGTGTCACCGGCCATGTCCTGTTGCTGTTCACCCCGCTGTCAGTCCAGCTGATTAAAAGTGTGTTTTAACGGTGGCGTGTTGCGTTGTTAAACAGGTAAGTTGGTTGACATGGGTGTGTTTAGCATGCGTTTTGAGGCAACCCACCAGCTATTTGATCAGTTCTTCTTCCGCTGCTGTTGCTGTTACTGCTGCTACTGCCGCTTCTTCTTCTTCTGATGTTTTATGGCGGTTAGTAAACAGCTTTTGGTGCATTACCGCCACCTTCTGAAATGGAGTGTGGATCAGAATGGTCTTATGTCTACCCTGTATTCTTCTGTCTGTCTTCCAAAAAACAAAATATTGCCCTGTACCCCACATGCACTGAGTTCAATTGAAGTAACTCCTTTATTCCGAACTTGATGCGATCTCTTCCCAGTTTGTTTTTTAGTATCTGTCTTTCCTGCATGTACCTAGGACAATTGATAATTACATGTTCTACAGTTTCCTGTATGTTACAGTACAATGTTACAGTTCTTTTGGATACTATAGTAATGCCTACCTTTAGTTTCCTTGTTCCAAATTTTCTACTTTGATTATGCTTTTGACTTCAGCCTTACTATAATTTACTGTCATATTTACTTTATCTTTCTTAGTTGCATCTTTTGCATATTTGTCTGCCAGTTCATTTCCCTCTACCCCTATATGTGCTGGAATCCAGTGGATTTCACTATTATTCCTGCTTTAGTAATTCTGAAGATAGTTTGAGCTATTTCCAGCATCTTGTCCTGTCTTGCTTCTGACTGTAAACTCTTGAAACTGGTTAACACACTACTAGAATCTGAACCTATGCCTGGTTTGATGCTTTCTGAATATTCAGTACCTTTTTACACTTTTCAACAACTTTTCCAATATGAGTAGTCCAATTAAGATTCTTGTCGAACCAGATACCTAGATACTTGAAAGACTCTACCCTCTCTAAACTTTCTCCATAAAGTTCAAGGTTTAATCTGGTGCGTCTACATTTTTTTCTATTGTTCTATCTCTCTGTTTCTTTTCCTCATTACTCAAATTTTCAGTACTATGTACCTTAACAAATGTACTTGCTAATAACTCTGCTTTATCCTTACCTTCTATTACTACTTTTCCCGATCTTTCATTATAGGATATCCATACTCTTTTCTATTTCCGGACATCCTCTTAATCATCCCCCATACTCGGTCTAATGGTGTAGTCCTTCCTAGTGAGTCACAATACCTCTTCCAAAATTCCCTTTTAACTCGCTTTACTGTACTCCTAAATAGCCTGCTTTCTTTTATGGTCAGTGAGATTCTGAAAATCATGTGCTTTCTTCAAGACTTTAAATGCCTTATTTTGATTTTTAATTGCAGAAGTGCATTCTTGTGTCCACCACGGAACTGGATCTTTTTCCTTTTCCTACTGTTTTTTTTTTTTGCTATTGACTCTTTTGCTGCTCCTATTATAATACAGTTTATTTCTGCATTGAGGTCATCAATTGTCTGGTTCATATTTACCTCCTTTAATTTCCCTTCAGTTATTACTCTATACTTGTTCCACTTTACTTCTTCAAATTTCCATCTTCCTTCTCTCTCATCCTGTTCTACTTCCTTTTCTACTCCAATAATTGTGAATATAGGATAGTGATCACTCACTTTAGTGCTTCCTTTAATTACTTCCCAACTACCTTCCCTGACCAAAGACTGTGATACCAAAGTAAGATTTATTACAGACTCTGTACCCTTCACCAAATTTTCCCTTGTGCCTGATCCATCATTTAAACACACCAGTTCCTTTTTGTCCATTAGCTCCTCTAAGATTTCTCCATTTAAATCTTCTTGTTCTCCTCATACTGTGCTGTGTGCATTGAAGTCTCCACACCAGATGATATTACCTCTCCAATGTTTCAGTATTGATTCTAGTTTTACCTTCTCTAGTTTTTTGTATGGGTTATAGAAGTTTAATATTTTCATACTTTCTTTCTTGCTACTACCATTTCTTGTACTGTACTCAACTGTCTATGTTTTATACCTTCTTTAATAAATATTACACACCCTCCACCATTTCCTTTGTATCTATCTTTACGTATGCTTGTATATCCATTTCTAATGAACTCCAGATTTGGCTTGAGCCATGTCTCCTGAATGCATGACATCTGGTTTTCTATTTAACTTAACAATGTAGCCTTTAAACTCCTGTCCATTTGCTATCAGCGTTCCATTGTAATAGTAATAACATTATGGTATATGAGAAGCAGTCTCTGAGGTCCCTTCTCCATGACTAAGGTCAGCATGTATCTTTTCCCACAATAAATCTTTCATATTTAGGAATTTAGCCGCTTCCTTAACTGATTTAGAATTTTTCTGCCTTGGTTTTTACTTGCTCTGAGCAGTTGATGACGTAGGCTAAAAACAGCACTATCCTGTCCATTGATATTCCTGTGTTGTCCTTATGTATCTGTGCTGTTCTTGCATTTGTTTCAGGATGACTTTGGTTGACTCCCTCTTCTCTTCTTTCACTGTTACACATCCTCACAGCCTCTGCATATTACTTACTTTCCGTTCTGATCTTACTCTTTGAATCTCCACTGCCTGCTTCCTGACGGTGCAACCACCACACGCTGCTGTGTGGTTTCCTCCGCAAAACTTGAGCACTGCTATCACATTCTCCATATGCATGTTCTTCTCCACATCTTCCACATCTTTGTTTTCCTTTACATACATTGGCTGCATGACCATACCGCTGACATTTATAACATCTTACTGGAGGAAGAACATATTCTCTTAAATTAAAGCTGATGTAGCCTACCATTACTTTTTCAGGAAGCACCTCATCATTGAACTGTAGCAATACTGACTCACAATCCACTTTTTCCCCATTCCTGAAGGCCTGCAGCCGTCTAATTCCTGTGATTTTTCCTCCTTTAAGCACTTTCCTTAGTTCTTCCAAATTTTCTCAAATGGGGATTCCTGTTATCACTCCCCTATCTCCTTTCCTCTCACCAACTATCCTTCTTTCCATTATTTCTTTTTCACACACTGTTTGCAGTTTCATCACTTTATTTCTCTGCTCCACATTGCATTTCACCAACAAACTGCCATCACGCAACACCTTTGCCATTTCTATATCCCCAATTGCCTTCCTCAATCCTGTTGTCGAAGTTATTGGATTAATCGATGTTATCTCTCTCCCCACCTTAAATTTAAGAATGACTTTAAATTCCTCCATCATAATCTTTTTCCTGACATCTCGCACTTCCTCATCCTCTTCTAATGCCCATTTTCCAGAAGATGTCGACTGGCTATCTCTTTTATCCTTCCTCCTTCCTCCTCCTCTCCTGCCACTCACAATTTGTGTCCATTCCGTCTCCATAATCAATCCACTATTACTTGCCATTCTGATCCAATCACAAATCAGATTATGCCAAAACCACCAATTCGAAAAAAACGCGCCAACCAGAGTCGAGTCAGTTTCCGAGATGGGCCCTTTCAGCAGCCAATCCGTGTTCACGAGTCTGCCTCAAGGATCTGATCAGGCCAGATCAGTCAAGATTCTAAAAGTTGATAACCGAGTTGTTGTTCTTCTATTTTTTGTTTGTTTGGCCATCTTCTTCTTCCTTTTTATTGGCGACCACCACTTACTGTATCAGAGTGTGTAGAATATAGAGAGAAACTGACTGGTGACTAATGCATGTTCTATGATTCATAAATAAAAACAAGATTGACACGTATGTAAATCGAGTATGGCGATTTGTGAGTAATGTATTACAATTTAATACGTTGTCCAAACTACAAAAAAATTCCAACGAATTTGAACAAATGTATAGGCTAACTTCTGTTTATGCAGCAGGGGAAAACAACGAAATGCATATGGTTGTTTTCCCCTAACTGCTGCACATGTGTTGTCAAATTGGTGAAATAGTTATCTTCATTTGCTTTTCTTTTGTCTATTTGCATGCTTTCTTAAGTTGCAGTGAGTTGAGTACTCAGGGACACTGATATAAATAGCTCTGCATTACAAATGTATACAGGCAACATCACAGCTTTCCTTCTGTGGTCTGCAGCAGCAGCAGCCGCAGCACCACAAGCATTCTCCAAAATGACCAGAGTTGTCTCCCAGACACAACAAAAAACATTATGACTTCAAAGAAACGATTCATTGCAGGGTGCAGTATTGGAACACATTATATTTTACAGGTGTCTTTTTGTTTAGTATTTGCTCAACAATAATGAAGTTTATGACATTACTGATTAGGACTTTGAAATGTAATTCTGCCATTGAAAACAAATCACCAAAGATGGACGCTCAATGTTCCCACACTAATTAAGGAGCTGAATGGAACATTATAAATGATATAAAAGGTTAAAAAAGAGATTTAGGATGAAATGTGTATTAAAATGGTGACAACAGTACAAAGTGATAACACTGTGTAGTGCCAAAGCCAAATCGGAAGTTCCTCTTCCTCGTCCACAATATTTATCCCTTTTCTGTCCCTATGGAGTCTACAAGGTAATTTTCTACTGGCACTAAATAACCATCTTATTGGATGTTGAACTCTAATGCTTACCTAAGTCATGTTGGAATCACATGTATTACATTTTAAGGGGAGACAGTCTGTCTGTTACATCTACGACTGAAGAGGAGCATCATATCTCTCGTCCTTGGCTGTCTAGGCTACGGCTCGTTCCGATCTGCTAAGCTGTCGTCATGCCCAGGCAGAGGAGACAGAGAAGACAGTAGAAAGAACTAGAGACACAGAGGTCAATCCATTTCTAGGTTTGCAAACGTGACATGTGTATGACCTGTACCTACTACCTTTTACCCACCTAGGTCTCTTAGGAAAATTCTTTCACAGATTCCCCTTTTTGATCACTAGAGATCACATAACCTATTACCTATTCACAATTTTAGGGACCCATCTGGAGCATCTTCAGAGTTGAAATGGCACACACTTTACGTTTCCAATAATCAATCACAGCACTTAAAAGGAACAACAAATATGTAAATCAAGATAATAAATTGACTAATAAATATTAATAATCAGTTTCCCAGAATATTATATTTCAAACCCAATTTAGATGCTAAAACTAAAAACACTGTAACTCTATGACTGTTTGTGTAAATTAAGTTCTACTGAAACAATCATGATTATCTAAGTATCATTGAGTAATTAAAATCCCCACCCATTGTTATCAAAATTCATATGACACATGACATTATGTGTTAACATAATGTCACGTAATACTGATTTAAAATGGAGGCTAAGATTGAGTCATGCAATCCAATAAGATTCCTCTAACTTCAACACATGAAATGGCAAACTCAGTGATTTCTTATCTTAGCAACGTCAGTGAACATACGCTATAACTAACTATACTAAAAAAACAGAGCAAAAGGAAAAACCTCTAAATGGCAAGAGAGGAAAACCTATATCGCCCTAAGTCATTCCAAGGCAATTAAAGGGGTTAATACAGTATACTGATTAAACTTGATTACAACCAATAGTAAAAAACTATTCTATTAAGCACTACACATTAATGAATCAAAGACAAATAAAACCAAAACACTGGCAAAAGCAATAAAGTGTAATGAAAATAATTAGTATATTAAACATAGTAAGTTCTCTTCTGTCCGAGTAATGGACATCATTACATTCTTCCATTCTGTTGTGACCTGGAGTGTCAAATCTTCACACCCAGAGGAAAAATAATTGGGCAAAAATGAAAATGAATCATGTCTGCAGCAGAATAGCATTCTAACTCCTCGAATCTGAAACACCAGTAACATCAATAATACTGTGTCACTACATATTCCCATACGTATAAAGCTAAGTCACCATAAAGCCATATTCCCAAAGGTAATTTCGTTTGGTGGGCCAAAAATCAGCAAACGAAAATGCGAATGAATGCTTTGTTTCTATCCACTAGCGTAATGTGATTATTAGGAGTTGGTTCATTGAGATAAGCAGTAGGTGGCACCAATTCTCCAGAATAAGAGGCACAACAAGATGTAGAAAACACGATGGAAATGTGACATTTCTCTTAGTTTCATGTATTAATGTGAGGAAGGTTACAGTCGCCTCATCGCTCCACACAGATCTGACAGGTCATAGTTCTGCCGCTATTATTAAAATCGAAAATGCGCATAAAAACAGGTAGATGGAACCCAGACAGCTCAGCTAGTGTGACACCTAAGACGAGGAAGTGACTAACATTAACTAAAATTAAGATGGCTACAGGCTGATGAAATAATACAGCACGTCACAAATATAGAATTAACTAACTTAGATCGTTAAAACTTAAATAGTCCTGTTAACTAGTAGCGACATGCACAACGTCATGCAGGCTAATAAGCAGCCTGGGTACATAACAGTAGCGACTAGCTTATTGAGCTAAGCTAGCAGCTACAGCCTGACAAAATAATATGTTTTTTAACCCATTACAATATCACTAATCGTTAAACAAAAGCAATCGAAGTGCACCCGTTCAAACATAACATTCTTGCTATTACTAAGACGGAGATTATGTGTAAATATGCCTATGCACTGATTTTCTGTCTTCTCACTGCTCCCGCTCCATCTTCACCATGGACTTCAAAACTCCGTCTACTAACAGTGGATGTTGCCAAGCTGTCACTCTGATCGAGGCTAGCCAATAGGGATGTGTCTTACATCTTTCAGTGTAGGTCCCACCCACAAGAGTCAGCTAACAGCAAGCAAAACTTTCAGTTTCAAAAGCAAAGCTTTTGATTTTTTCATGAAATACATTTAAACCACAAATACATTATTCTTGCATTAAATTTTTTTTGCTTGCAGTGTCGATAGCTCTCAAATCCATTTTTTGATTGCATAATAAAGACACAGAAGCACCTTCATACGTCATGCGGTTTGTTCCCATGGTCACCAATATTGTATCCTCTTCCACTGGAATGTTGTATCACACCATCTCCATCCACGATCCGACAAGCAGCCTCTTCTCACCCAGGGAGTAGATTACAAGCTGTCCTCTAGGGGGTAGACATTCTGGATCTTTGGGCGTTTTTGAACCCTCACCATCTGCACGCAGATCAACTTGTGTAGAAGTTAGACGGAGGACAGTATGAGTTAGGTCCCGGAAACAAATCCAGATTGACGTGGCAATTTGCAATACTTAACTACTTCAACTTCAACTTCAATTTAAGAAAGAGAATACAATATATATAAATGTAGTTGCCGTTAATTACATTTTGTAAATTATTTCAATAAATATGAGAAGGCAATTATAAAATAAGTCTTCACAAAATAACTTTCATCTTACACTATATTTACCTTAATCTGCACCTGTTAGGCCATGAAGATACCTTATTCACATTTCTTGAACTGTGGTCCAGCTCTAAACATGACTCATCATGCTATGTGGAGGGTGATGGGAAGTGAAGGTGTTCCAAATGGCAGCAGTGTTGGATATCATTCTTCAGATGAGGGTTGGAGAAACCTTGAGTGAGGGGGATTTTATCAGCTGAGCAAGACTGTAGAATGCTGCACTGAAAACATTGTGCTGAGTAATGGCTCTGGCTCTTTTGGTAAAATTTGTCACGACAGAAAGCAAGTAAAATTTTTCTACTTTTATATGGTATTTTTGTAAAGGGTTTTTAAGTTGTATTGGTTTTATTGATAGCTGGTAAGGCATTCACTAATGCTCTATAAATCAGCTATAAGCCATCAATAAAAATAACATTTGGGCCAGGTTGTGAAAAATCCCTTTTGGTGGTGTTTATTCTCCTCCAGCAGGACACTTGCTAACCTTTTATTAATGAGTGATTTACATTTACAACTGCAAACTCATGACCCTTTATAATTGACTTAACATTTGTATCTGTGATTTTGTAGAAGCAGGTGTCCTGCCACAGGAGGATAAACACCAGCCAGTGTTTCCAGATTTGACTGACGCCAACTAGACCAATTTTTTACTTTGAGTGAGGAGATGGAAGGACCCTCAAGCCTCAGAGTCTCCCTATTCTTATGTGTCTCGGATTTTCTCATTTTCTTCGTTTTATTAGTATGATTAGGTGAAACCAAAATCACAGTTGCAATAATAAAACATGACCTCCACCAAGTCTAACATTCATTAAACATAAAAAGTCTTCTTCACTTATATAAACAGGTAAGGTATAACAGGTATAAGGTTTTAAAAGTCTGTTATCACAGCACTATGACTGAATATTGATTTTAATAGGAAAAAAAAATCTGTTGAGTTTTAGCATGCCAGCAAACAGACCACATGCTGCATCAACACAGTTGCTCCATAGTATGGTTCACTATTATTATACTATTAAATAGACTATAAATGTATATGTTTATCTTTATTTATTTTTTAACTAACATTTTTACCTGGTGGGCTGCATGATCAGCTGTTCATGTTATGTTAGTGCACCATATATAGATTTATTTCATATAGTTGTTTTTTTTAATGTCATATGTGTAGAATAAAATATTCAGTCATTTAACCA
The DNA here is from genome assembly GCF_020085105.1 of Siniperca chuatsi. Taxonomy (NCBI): domain Eukaryota; kingdom Metazoa; phylum Chordata; class Actinopteri; order Centrarchiformes; family Sinipercidae; genus Siniperca; species Siniperca chuatsi. Next base: position 377,174 of record NC_058053.1, read on the forward strand.
TAAATTCACTGATGTTTAAGCCCACCTGCTCCCATTAAGCCCACTCAATTGTGTTTTAATGAGAATTTTCCTCCCTAATTTTGACCTCACCTGATGAATCAGCTCCATAATTCAGATAATTAATACCCATATTTATTCATTTATTAAATATGTGATTAAAAAGCATCGGCCTACGTTTAGCCTAGGAGAAAGCAGAAATTGCAGAAATGTTGACATCTTTCTTGTTTACTTTGCTTAAGATATATATATATATAAATAAAACGCTTAAGCTAATGATACATCAGCTTCAAGATGTTGTGACTGATGTCTCCTCACAATGAACAGTGTGTTTTAATGTTTCTCTACAATGAACTGAATGGTTTTAAAATGTATTTACAGCTTTCAAACTACAAGCCTAAATGTTTAAAATTAACATTTGAAAATCAATTCAAGTTATTGTTTTAATTGTAAATTCTCTAATTAACTAATTTACTATCCCTAGAACATTAGCATTGAACCTGCAAACTGTTTTTCTTTCAGTCAGTTTTTCAATCTTCATAAAAACAGCTTTCAACAAGCTGGCTGGACCAGAAATTTTGGTCAGTTTCAAAATTCAACAGTACACCATAAGAGAGAGATATAGACACAATGACAACACATATTAAAAGATGAAGTATTGAGGAGTAATTTCCACTATAGTTTTGATTTTGTTCGTAAATAATTTTTTGGCTACATTCCAAAGAAGACAAGTTTAGCTTTATCTGCATTGACACAGCAAAATGCCATTAACAACCCATAGGATAGGAGTGGAGCCAAAAACGAAAATAGCTATTGAGAGCTAAGAGATTACAGATTTTAATAGAAAAGTTTGTATTGTTAAGATTTTTTAAATATATATAATTATTTATCAACAAGTCATGAAGTGGGCTTATTTGGAACACCCATTGGCTTAAAGGGTATGTTAGGTACCCATTAAACCAATGCCAGACTTTTGACATATTTTGACAAATTAAACAATAAAAACATTAGAAATTGGTGTAAATTAATTGACACTTCAAATGAGAGATTAGACTTTCATTTTAACTAAAATGTTCTCACTTAAATTGGGGCAATATATATTAAAAATGTCTGAAAAGCGGATATGGTGGGCTTAATAGGGAGGTTTAAACAAAACAAAACAATCAATCAATCTCAAATTCTCATAAGTCTATTTTAGTTAGCTGCTTCTGTCACTAATGGTAATGTCCCTGATTGTAACTGTGCACACCGAGATTTTTGACTTTTGTTTAATTCTGCTTCACATGAGGCTCTGGGATAATAATTCAGGCCGGGAATCTAGCCCAAACCAATCCCGCACATTCACAACAGATCCCGTATACTGCTGTTTTGTTAATATATTTTCTGGTTTACTGTTTATACCAGTAACATATCTAGTTTTATTAACATAAAAAAAGCCAATCATCTTTTGTGTCAAGAGTTAGTTGCACTTCCATAATTAAGGCTACAGGAATACAGGTTGCAACATGTTCTCACCCCGACTCGTCAAATACTGCTGCTTGGTCAGTGGCCCTCCGCTTCAAAATATGACACAGTAGGTACCCCTCTAGCGTCATTTCTGGACGCGCAGGGCTTTGCGGTCAAGTTAGCAACAATAAATATGCTACATCTGGCTTCTGCCCAGCGTCGGCTCCGCCGCCCCTCTACTCGCCTGCTCCGCCACCCAGCAACCCGCTGCGGCCTCCAGTCCCAGCGCTGCGGCAATCATCACTCCCTGTTGGATTGCAGCAGCCATCACTCCCTATTGGATCGCAGCAGCCAGCACCGCCTGTTGGATGGCAGCAGACCATCCACAGGGGGTCCAGGCCCAGGCCCCGGGTCGTCCGTCCAAGGCTCCCAACTCCACACCTGTCCAGGCCCCGGGTCGTCAGTCCGAGGCTCCCAACTCCACACATGCCCAACCCCTGGCCATCCGCCACGGATCAACCTGCTCCCCATGGTGGAGAACGACAACCACGTTGGTGGGGTTTTTCGGCCCTCGGGAGCAGGCCATGGAGGGGGGGGTGTACTGTCACAGATATGCCAGGCTCCGCTGTCTGCAAATGAAGCACACCTGCTCCCTATCACACTCCTGCTCCCCATCACAGTCAGCATAAAAAGCCCAGCACTCACCTCAGCTAGTTGTCCGACCTCGTTTGGTGCAAGGACTCCCCATGCAACACAGCATATTCCCTGCGTCCCTTCTTCAGCGATCTCCCTCTCCAGCGATCCCCTTCTCTAGCGATCTCCCTCTCCAGCGGACTTCCCCATCTTCATACCGGCACACCTGTCTTCACTTACTAAAACCTAATAAAGAACCCTCTGTTTCCATATTGGTGTCTCCCGCCTGTCTGTCCGTAACAACATCAGGTCAAGTTAGCAATTATAAATATGCAATGTCCAGTTAGACTTTCAAAATAAAGCTGCCGTGGTTAACGTTGTGAAACAGTCACACTTTGGTTAGGTTTAGGCACAAAAACTACTTGGCTAGGTTTAGAAACAGATTGTAAATTACATTACGTACGTTACGTGGGTTACATTACATATCTGATGTATCTTAAGTATGTTACGTAAGTTCACTTATGTACATTACCTAAAAGAAATCATTTACTTTTGGTTTCACACAGGACTCAAACGTAAGTTATGACTATAACTATGGATCTATGAGACCGAACGATGACCGTCACCACAGTCTTTACCTTGGATGATGGCATCATCTTACCTTTCTTCGAGACCATATAACAACAAAGTCATGTGATTGACCTTAGGAAGCTTGGTCGCCACCCATAAAAGCATTCAGGTGAGCACGCCTCCTCCTCTTGTGGTGACGGTGATCGTTCAGTCTCAGATCCATAGTTATAGTCATAGTCATGTTTCTGCTGCACAGATTTCCGATAGAGGAACCCCTTTTAAAGTGGCCTAGGAAGTGGCTACACTTCTGGTGGAGTGAGCTACCAGATTACCTGGGACTGGGTGGTTCTGTTTAGAATAGGCCTCAGAGATAGTCCAATGGGATAAACACTATTTAGACATGGGGAGCCCCAATTTTTTTCCGTTGGAACAGACAATCTCCGGGCTGTACTTTCTGGAGGTCCTCAGGGATTTCACTCGTTCTTCCCTCTGTGGCTCCTTTTACCTGTTGAAAAATGGCTTTGTGTATAACAGTTAAGTGTTGCACATAGTTAGCCTGTTCTGCTTCAAGCTGCTCCGGCGGAGGACCATTGTATGGACCTCTCATGTATGGTACTGGCATGGGTCGACCCGTAAGCATTTCATGTGGCATTAGATGCGTGCTGTGGTTAGTTTCCATTCTCATGCTCATTAGTGCCAAAGGTAGAGCGTTTACCCATTTCATTCTATTGCCTTCCTGGCCTTCTGCACAGATTTTTGCTATCTTAGCCATTAGGCTGCAATTGGCTCTCTCAACCATTCCTTGACTCTGCAGATGATACACACAAGCTAGCCTGTGCTTAATCCCTAGTGCTTTTGAAATTGTCGCCACTAAGCAGTGATGGAAAGCTGGACCATTATCGCAAGTGATCTTATCTGGGATTCCAAATCTAGTAAACACCTCTCTGCACAAGAACTTGGCTGTTGAGACAGCATCTGGACCTGTCACTGGTACTGCCTCCACCCATATGCTATATCTGTCAATCACTACCAGCATATAGCGCTTACATCATACTCTTTCTAACATGTCTATGTGGTCCAAAAGCAGATGTCGGAATGAACCATCCGATGCTGGAACATGTCCAGTTGGCGCTGAAAATGCCTTTCTGGTGTTGTAGGCTGCACATACTGTACAATCATGTAATGCACAATCTACAATTGTTGCCAAATACGGTGACAGCCATGCGTTTTGAATCTTCTTAATCACCTCTCCCCTGGTGCAATGGTCTTGACCATGTACATCTTTAATTAAGGCATGTACCAAAGAGGTTGGGGCAACAAAATGACCCTGTGGTCCACGCCACAGACCTTTGTGTGGTCCTTGTTGTGTTTTAACTGCCCCTCTTTTTAGCCAGGTGCGCAATAGGGTTAGGGAGGCACAATGCAAAGACCACGTTTTTTATATAGTAGAATAGTAATTATAGTAGAAAAGGTTTCAGTTGTAGTCATCTGGACACTGTTTTCAGAATCAAGACGTTTCGGCTCCCATCTGGATGTCATTCTCAATTGTGAAAAATGGAACTAAGAAATTTAAGCTACTCTGTGTTACTTAAGCGCTGCCCTCAGACTTCTGGATGGGAGCCGAAACGTCTTGATTCTGAAAACAGTGTCCAGATGACTACAACTGAAACCTTTTCTACGATAGAACACTCCTGGATGAATGAGGGACTACACCACAGTAATTATAGTGTTAATATTAACAAATTAGTAATAATAGGAATGACAGCTATAGGATAATGTCAGTATCAGTAACAGAGCCAATAACAACAACTGTAGTAGATCTGCGTTCCAAAGCTGACATCATCTAGCTGATTGTAGAACAGTGCTCTTGTAAGGAATGCATCAGTGAAGATTTCTGTGGTCACATGCATGAGCAATGTGGCAAGCCTCATTCTTTCAGTGCTTTCTTCCAGTGCAACAATCCATTTATTAGCTCCTTCCGTCCTTTACCACTTCATTTACCACTAGGGGCACAGTTTATCATATTCCTCTTGGTCAGCAAATCTGGCATTTGTGTAGCTGCAATATGGCCATATGTTTTCCCGCTCCTTAGCTTGTACCTGATTTCCACCTTTCCTTCATCCCTCTCCCTCATCCATTAATGTCTTTCTTCACTTCTTCGTTTTTCTTCCAGATCTTTGCGGAGGTCCCATTCACTTTTGTGACATGACTTGGCTTCACAGAGACCCCCGCTGCCTTCCATATTGCTTTTCCAACTTACTAATTTCACATTTAGACTGTTCCAAAGTCCATCATGACCTGTCCAGTGAGTCTTGTAAAGATGCTTCAGCCTCCTTTTCCCTTCGCTTGGCTTTCTCATATGGTTCTATGCATAGTTTCCCATACACCTTTCTGTGTCTTTCTGTGTGTGATTTCCCTTCTTCACTTTCATTTTCATTTTCAGTGTGTTCCTCCTTTTCCTTAAAGTATGGTGTTGAGTGTCTTGGGGAGGTTGCTTTGTCTGCCCTTGATCTGGGTATTGCATCATATTCTGCTCTTTCCTCCATGTTTCTTTCTCCATCAACTCGTCTGCATTTGTCCGCTGAGTTTGCAAGCTTGACTTGTTCATTGCTGGAGGGCTTTTGGGGCTTTTTGGTATCTTCAAGAGCTCCTGTATATATGTCTGTCTCTTTCTGTTGTGTGTCGAGCATTGCTCTTGGTTCAGTGTAAAGGGTGGCAGGGCTCAAATCTATTAGGTCATTAGTAACTCCTACCTCATATATACTAGGCGACTCACTAGTAGGCTCACTTGGAGACGCTCTTTCTCCTTCTACTCTTATTTTCAGCGTTCCTTTGAACGGCTGAAACTCCATCTCTCCTGTCATAACTACGTCTTCTTGCTTATCATCCTCTACCACTGCAAATTGTCCTGTTCTCAAAGGGTTTTTGTTACCAGGGTAGGGTGGTGGATTAACTGGCCATGGAGGTGGATGTGGTCTAGGTCCCTTCAGGCCTGTCTCCTTCCTACTTCCTTGCTCCCTGTTCTCATCACCCATTATCTCTCTCAATTTCTTCATTGACTTCCTTTTCCTTGTGTCTTTTTCCTATCCTTTTCTCACTGGTCCACCTCATCACAGCAGACTGTGTCACAAGTGCCCTCAGGTGACCATTGTTGGCCTGCGGCTGTTCTTTTGTTCCATTTTTTCATACATTTTAGAATTTGTTTTTGTAGTCTGGATATCTTTTCACGATCAGCTTCACTGGGATAGTTACCCCTTCGCCTATGTTGCCCTTACCCATTTTTCCTGCTTGTGTTCCCATGTATCCCTGCCTTGCGCAACTGGGATCTGATCTTGGGATTTCAGCCTCTAAGTCTAATTCCCTTGTCCAAATCAGCACAATTATTTTACCTACTGTTACTGCAGCTTTATATTTTCTTGGAGAGTCAAAATCAATACTCAGCTTTTCTGATCCGCCAGCTTCAGTCTTTCTAATAATATTTCCCCACTTACCTGTTTCCCACCTGACTTTTCATCGGGCTTATGGTAAGGCTTTAGCAGTAGCCAATCTTCTCCTTCAATAGCGTGTCCGTCTGGCACCCCTAAAAATGGGTTAAGAGGGATTTTTGCTGTCAGGGAGCCAACACAGACAGCACCAGCTCCACCCATCGCAATCAACAGATCTCACTCACCTAAGTACTGATAACACACCGCCAATCACCACCCTACACTATAAAGCCACACTCCCCTGGTTCACTCACTGTCTGGTCTCAAACCTACTATAAGGTTTTACCCGACTGCATTGACTCCTGAAGTTTCCCTGTGGACTTTGGACTCTGGACTCCCCTCAGCCTGTGTGTGTGTCTTCGTCTCCTGGCTCTCCTGCTCCCCGTCTCCTCCAGTGTACTGAACAATCTACTCCAAACAAGGTAAGACTCAGACTTTCCCAGCTCCTGCCCACCGTATCCACTGAATGTGCTTTACCCATATTTCTGTCTTATGTTGCAATAAACTCCCTCGTCACTGCACTTACCTCCGTGTTCTGAGTCTGCATGCTGACAGAAGACCAGGCCACAACTCATCTGGAGATGGAGCACTCCGCTCCCATTGTCCCTACGAAGGGTTGGTCAGCGCCCATCGAGCGGCTTTGTCTCCGGATCCCCACCAACAATCTGCCTCTGCCAGTCCCATGGGCCTTCCCCCAAGCTATTTGGGTGAGGCGGTAAGATGTTGTGGTTTTCTGCTCCAGGTTTCCCTGCACATCGAGATGCACTCACAAAAATTCACCACAGAGTGAGCTAAAGTGGCCTTTCTCATTTCCCTCCTCTCAGGAAGAGCGTTGCTCTGGGCTCAAACCCTTTGGAGCTCACAATCCCCCCGATTAACTCTTTTCCCAACTTCTCATCTCACTTCCAGGAAGTGTTCGGTCTCGCCACCAGGGACCTGGCTGTCTCTGACCAGCTCTTCCGCCTACGTCAAGGCAGTTCTTCGGCGAGTGACTACACCCTGCAGTTCCGCACGCTAGCATCCGCTAGCGGGTGGAATGAGACTGTGCTGATAACTGCTTATCGCCAAGGTCTGAATTTCCAGCTCCGCCAGAAGATGGTAATCTACGATAACAGCATTGGACTCGAAACATTCATGTAGAAAACCGTTAAAATCGCTCAGTTTCTAACCGCTTGCCAACCGGAGGAAAAAGCTCATTCACCGTTCTCACCCGAAGCCTGTCTTCCAGTACCAGAGCCCATGCAGATTGACACCCACCGACTCACTCCCCAAGAACGTGCACGTCGCCTGACCCAGGCCCGGTGCTTGTATTGTGGGGCCCCTGGGCACCAGATCAGAGCCTGCCCAACCTGTCCTCCACGTCCTGCGGTGAGTACCATTCCCAGTTACCCAGCCATTTCTAAATTAACCCTTCTTGAAGTCCAACTACTCACCCCCCATTCTGTTGTTGCAGTACGTGCACTCCTTGACTCAGGCTCCTCTGGCAACTTCATCTCACCGTCGTTATTAAGACATCTAGAGTTACCATTTCTACCTCATGCAGAGTTAAAAGTTGAGAGTAAAATATCAATCACCGCCCATCACCCTACGCGTAGGTTGCCTGCACAAAGAACAAATCTTCTTCCTGGTACTGGAGGGACCCACTGTAGACGTCATCCTGGGACACCCATGGCTCGCTCAACACTCTCCGGAAGTCAGATGGGAGTCGAGCGAAATTCTGCAGTGGAGTCCAGCCTGCCTTTGACAATGTGTCTCCTCCATTCCCAAACCACTGGTCAGTCACTCCCCCGTCCATGTACATTCCACCCGAATGGAGAGTCCAGACCCACTGCCAGACCTCGACATCCCATCTGACTATGTGGTGTTCCAGGATGTCTTCAGCAAACAGGCAGCCACCCTCTTACCACCACATCGGCCTTGGGATTGTGCCATAGACCTGCTGCCTTGGGCCACACCACCCAAAGGACGTGTATATCCCCTGTCCATCCCGGAGCGCAAGGCCATGGAGGAGTACATTGAGGAGGCTCTCCAGCAGAACTTCATCCGACCTTCCACCTCACCCGCGGCGTCAAGCTTCTTCTTTGTGGGCAAGAAGGACAGAGGCTTGCTGCCCTGCATTGATTACCGGACCCTCAACAGTCAGACCGTCAAATTCCCCTATCCCCTTTCTCTGGTCCCTGCTGCCCTCGAGGAACTCCGTGGGGCTCACATCTTCACCAAACTGGACCTGCGGAGCGCCTACAACCTCGTTCAGATCCGGGAGGGGGACAAATGGAAGACGGCGTTCATCACCCCTTCTGGACACTACGAGTATCTTTTGATGCCGTACGGTTTGTCCAACGCTCCCGCCGTCTTCCAGGGCTTCATGAACGAGGTGTTCCAGGAGTATCTCCACCACTTCGTGGTCGTTTACATCGATAACATACTCATCTACTCCTGGAACTTGGCTGAACATCGCCACCACGTTACGCAGGTCCTCCAACAGCTCAGGAAACACCAGCTCTATTTGAAGCTTGAGAAGTGTGAGTTCCATCACCCCACGGTCCAGTTCCTCGGGTACATCATCAGCGCAGAGGGTATCCAAATGGACCAGGGGAAGATCCACGCCATTCAAAACTGGCCTCATCCTCAGACAGTCAAGGAACTCCAACGCTTCCTTGGTTTCGCAAACTTCTACCGCCGGTTCATCAAGAATTTCAGTTTCCTGTCTTCATCTCTCACCTCCCTGCTTCGTGGCAAGCCCAAGTCTCTGTCCTGGAGCCCTGAAGCTCGAGCCGCATTCCAAGCCCTGAACAAAGCCTTCAGCACTGCTCCCGTTCTCACCCATCCCGATCCAAACCTCCCTTTCACGGTTGAAGTGGACGCTTCCACCACCGGTGCAGGAGCAGTGCTATCACAACGCCAGGGAGAGCCTCTACGACTCCATCCTTGCGCCTTCTTCTCCAGGAAGCTGTCCCCGGTGGAGCAGAATTACGACATCGGCAACCGGGAGCTGCTGGCGATCAAGTTGGCACTGGAGGAATGGAGGCATTGGCTGGAGGGAGCTAATCACCCGTTCTCCGTCAACCCTCGCCAAGCCCACTGGGCCCTCTTCTTCATTCGTTTCCACTTCACCATCACCTATAGACCCGGCGAAAAGAACATCAAAGCAGACTCCCTATCCAGAATCCATGCACCCGAGGAATCCCAAACACCTGAGCCCATTCTCCCTCCAGCCATCCTCGTCAGCCCCATCCAATGGGACCTGGATGACCAGATCAGGGTCGCCACAGATTCCGAACCCGCTTCGCTGGGAGGCCCAGAAGGTAAGGTTTACGTCCCGACCAGCTTACTTAAGGACCTTCTGGGCTCGGTGCATGCTTCCCCGGGCTCTGGACACCCAGAAGAAATTGTATCCAACCATGGACCCCTGTTCACCTCACGTGAGTGGGCCGCCTTCTTCAAGCTCTTCAACGTATCAGTCAAGCTATCCTCCGGATATCACCCTCAGACTAACGGCCAGACTGAGCGGAAGATACAGGAGATAGGGAGATATCTTCGGACCTACTGTCACAACAATCAAACCAGCTGGAACCGCTTCCTCCCTTGGGCCGAGTACGCACAGAACTCCCTCAAACAGAACACCATGGGTCTCACCTCGTTCCAGTGCATGCTCGGTTACCAACCCCTGTTGTTCCCCTGGACAGAGGAACCATCGGAAGTTCCAGCAATCGACCACTGGTTTCGAGCGAGAGAGTGTGGGACTCAGCCCATATACACCTGCACGGGGTGGCCAACTCGAGTACCTGGTAGTCTGGGAAGGATACGGGCCCGAAGAAAGATCCTGGGTCCAGCGAGATGACATCCACGACCCTGCTCTACTGGCTGACTTTCATCGGGCTCATCCGAATCGTCCTGCACCCAGAAGCTGAGGCCGACCCAGTTGCCGTCAGCGGGCGTCGGGAGCCGCCCCTGGAGGAGGGGGTACTGTCAGGGAGCCAACACAGACAGCACCAGCTCCACCCATCGCAATCAACAGATCTCACTCACCTGAGTACTGATAACACACCGCCAATCACCACCCTACACCATAAAGCCACACTCCCCTGGTTCACTCACTGTCTGGTCTCAAACCTACTATGAGGTTTTACCCGACTGCATTGACTCCTGAAGTTTCCCTGTGGACTTTGGACTCCCCTCAGCCTGTGTGTGTGTCTTCGTCTCCTGGCTCTCCTGCTCCCCATCTCCTCCAGTGTACTGAATGATCTACTCCAAACAAGATAAGACTCATAGACTTTCCCAGCTCCTGCCCACCGTATCCACTGAATGTGCTTTACCCATATTTCTGTCTTGTGTTGCAATAAACTCACTGCACTTACCTCCGTGTTCTGTGTCTGCATTCTGACAGTTGCTATCCCTTCTGGGTCATGGCAGAGTTGCTCTAATACTGGCTGCAACATTCTAGCCGTCTTTTCAAGAATGGCACCCACAGAACATTAGGAAAATCAGTCTGCACTTGTCTTAGATTCACCCACTTAGTTATTTGCCAAAGTTTTAAATTAATTAGCTGTGCGTCTTGATATTGCTCCTCTCCTTCAGAAGTTTTGTACGTTCTTTCTAGCCAAAAATGTGTGCATATTGCTTGTGTCTCTATATCATCCATCTAACTTGAACTATCCATCCAAGTATGGCACTCCACAGCGCAACAAACGACACTGCAAAAAAAAAAAAAAATGCACAAGAATATTTTTACACCACACTGCATTTGTTGTTTTATTCTTTGCTCTTGTTCTCCCTTACACATCTAACTTTCATTAGGTGATAGTATAACCTCCTCCTCCTTCAATGCGGGCAGTCAGAAACCAACGCGTTTGACACACACCTCTTATGCAAATTGCGCAAACAGCTCTGGTGGTATATACAGTTTGGAAAATAAATTTATTTGGGTAACCCTTTTTCAACAAAATTGTTGACAAAACAGTTCTTTCTCTGCGCGTCTACCGTGGGTTTTCCAAATCACAAAATGTCCTACCAATAGTCTGATAATGTCAATCACCTTACACACAGTACCTGTAATTTTATTTCTCCCATTCTGAGGTTCTGTCAATATTGCTTCCAGATTCAGAGATAGTTTTACCGTTACTATAGTTATCAAGACTCCGTTAACCTTGTAGTCCTCTCTGTCGCCAAGCTCTACTTTAGTACTATTGCTCCAAACTGAGTCCTTTCGCTCCACTCCACTGTTCTTTTTCAAACACCCACTTCTTAATCTGATTCAACACATAGGATTCACATTCATACACACAATTGCAAGCATATTCTTACATAACTTCAACACATAAGGCCCGTCACACACTCGCTCAGCACAAAAAATGCATCGATCATCCATACTATAGCTCCTGCTCACATTCATACGCAATTTCTCACTTCTGGCCAATAGTCAGTGCCCCGTAGGCCTCTTAGTGGCTATTTATGGTTTGGCTCCTTAGCAAACCCTTAAACTACCTGTCCGTGCAGACCTCTTTCTGATACACTTCCTCGACACAAAAAGAGTTTGAACTCAAATGCCTGTCCATTCAGACCTCACCCTTCAGTTTATTCTGCCTCTTTGAGTGAGTGGTATCCACAGGTCTTTACTCATAAAAGATATCTATATGCACACAAGTAATAACTCTAACTTAAATGCCTGTCCGTTCAGACATCACCTTGCAGTTTATTCTGCCTTTTTGAGTGAGCTGTATCCACAGGTCTTTATCTCTCTCTCTCTCTCTCTCTCTCTCTCTCTCTCTCTCTCTCTCTCTCTCTCTCTCTATATATATATATATATATATATATATATATATATATATATATATATATATATATATATATATAGTTATAATATTCTCATAACTCATGACTTATTCTTAGGCCTTGTCCTCATAGCTTATAGGTTAGTATTTATTATCACTCATTCATCAATGCATGTATTTCACACAGTCACTTTCAAATCACATTGAACTCCTTCATAATTTAGATTCTTTAGGGAGAGGCTACATACTGTCTGTGACCCGGGGCAAATGCACACTGCGCTCAGATCCAATCAGTATTTTTCAGATTTTAATAACAGGCTCTGCTTACCTTTGTTTTGGTTGTTCTAAGCTGCAGTTGCCTCGTTCAAGCTGCAGGTCTCACTACCCTCTGGGCTAATGGCTCGCCAATAATGTTGTAGAGAAAACCTCCCTCTAGGCCAAATGGAGTTAGGTCCCTCACCACAACATTAAAATTCTTCTTAGTCAATAAAAACAAACTGTAGAGTTCAATATGATCTAGGTTTAATGTAACTTCAAACAGAGTACATGTTAAAACCGAGTTTGGTCCCAGGAGCAACTGAATGGGCTCCACTGTGCACCTTCCTTACTAGTAAATTACTGCTGTTGGTTGAAAGCTGCATATGAACTTTGTTTTGATCATGCTAGAGAGGCTATATGATGATTTGACAGTGAGAATGACTAATTGGTCCATGTGCAAGCCTCACTAAACTGTGGGCAAGATGCCGATGTTCTGCTGGGACTGATAGGAAACTCACTATTTAGTGACATGATCGTGGCTCGTAAATGTCTTATGTCATAGTTTCCCAAAAGTTTTCCTAGTCCACTATAAAACACATGACCTGCATTTTCAGACTTATCCACTCTGGGTTTCAAGATGCTCAGGTTTTGGGTGAGAAATATGATGGCTTAGCGTGGAAGGAGGGCCAAAACAAAGAGAAAAAGTGTGTTTTCATATTTTGTTGGCTTACTGTGGACATACATACAGACAGTGGAATTTCACCACAACAGCAGCATGACGCCACCCAGCTACTTCCAGCCGATAGTGGAGGTAGGAGTATCTGAGGAGCTCCAGTGTGTTCTGGTGATCTGCAAACTTTGCAAAGGATTAAAATGAACTTGGTGGATGGAGAGCTTATAGGAAGGATGTAAAAATGAAATAAGTGCACAGCCAAAACAAACATGAGCCAGCAGCATGGCTGACTTGCTGAAATGTTTCTTAACAATAATTGAACCCTGCTCAGTGGTTAGATACTTTAAAATACAGTAGATCCAGGATTGATCTATGGAGCATATTCTTGGTCATTGGAACTGAAGCATTTTATATTCTGACCTTTTCACTTTATTTTTTTATTTTTTATGAAACATCTTTGGAGTGCAGTGAACTGGAACAGGACCTGTGGACCACTCTGTTCTCACAAAATCTGCATTGTAAAACAGGACCCAGTGGGCAAATGTCTCTGTCAAGGTGAACTGGGCTCTGAGGTTGTGGTCCACTGACCCACGACCCAAGTCTAAGTGAGGGGGATGCTGCATGTTGCAAATCTGAACACCATATATTAAACTATGGAGTTCTCAGAATCATTCTTATTTGGATTCAGAGACGACAACAGATGCACTGTACACTAGTGTGTCCAGGAGATTTTATATGGAAACATATACCGACACATACCGATATATTTTACTGTCAGCTTACACATTTGGCATGCGTTGGTTCAGTGTCATTTCAGGAAATGGTAATTCAATTCAATATTATTTATATTAGCGCCAATTCATAACAGAAGTTATCTCATTGCGCTTTTCCTATAGAGCAGGTCTAGGCCGTACTCTATTTTCAACAAATCCCACCATGAGCAAGCATTTGGCGACAGTGGCAAGAAAAAACTTCCTTTTAACAGGCAGAAACCTTGGACAGAACCAGACTCAATGGTGGGCGGCCATCCGCCGCTGCCGTGTTTTGAGAGAGAGAAAGGGGAGGGGTTTGGGTTAGGGAGGCAAAGACCACGTAGAATTTTTTTTTTATATAGAAGAATAAATGGTAAATGGTGGAAGAGTTGGGATTACACTGTATTTTGTTATTTTTTACATAATATTTTTTATAATAGATATTTGATCAGACAGGGAACATGTAAAAGCGCATTCACAGACAGACAGTGATGTGAGTAGCATCTGCATCTCTGTGGTAATCTTATTGGCCATCCTTCTTTCCTCAAGTACTTCCCTGAGGGAACTATGGCTTTTGTTGTGTTTCTGAAGTTATTTCAATGTACAACTATTTTCTTCTGTATGAATACATGTACAGGTACAAAACATGCAGTAAAAATAATGACAAAATACCCAATTATCTTTCTAACTAAGCAAGGACAGGCACAGGCTCATTAAGAATATGCCTATTGTAAAGGCTGCTGCTTGGAAATAAGAAAATATAACATCTGGGCTATTTCATGTACATAGACTGAGAATATTCCTCACATGTCTCCCTGATTCCTTGATTCACTATCTGCATCTTGTTAGAAACCCTTAAGACTGGCAAGAAAAAACAAATCAACATCAAAAAATATTGGGTCAGAATGGGTTCTTCTGTTGCGTTTTATGTCGGCTGGCATCCATAAGTGTGCATTACTGCCAACTGCTGGATTGTAACAGCTTCACAGTGTAAACTATTTATAGTGTGCACCCAAAGTGCTCCCATGACATAGTCCATTCTAAAACCCAGACCCAGTTGTCTGAGTCCTTCCCTCAATGTAACATCTAGATCTTCTCCAGATATGTCCACAACTTTCAAGAACCTTCTTGCAGCGTCCAGCACCATATTAATCCTTTCTGACTTCCCCTTTATTTCAGCAGCACAATTTATAACCATGGCAATAATGCCAGAAATCGTTTCTTGTCAATACTGATGCTCTGATCATCTCCATTTCCTTTCTGCTCCTTTTCCTTTTGTACTGCCACCGTTTCTCTCAATTCTCTTAGCAGCTTCAGTGTATGACACTCCCTTTTCTGCTCTGATCTTATTCGCTTTCACTTCCTTAATTATTTTTGGACAGTGTGCTGATCCCGTATGGTGATTTCCCTCGCAGTGCAGGCACTTTGCTTGCTCTTTCTCCACTTTGCACTCCTCCACATTACAGTTATCCTTCCCACATCTTCTGCCTCCTCTACATCCTGCAGCAACATGTCCATATTCCTGACAGCAGAAACATCTGAGAGGAGCTCTCTCATGTGGCCTCACCTTGTAACACACATAATCTATGTACACTCTTTCCGGTAATTCCCCCTCAAAAGTCAAACACACTGAGTTACTGTCCTCTTTCTCCCCTTTCCGGAATCTTGTCAGCCTTCTTGCCTTACTTACACCTTCAATATCCCGAAATGACTCGGCCTCTACCGTCAGTCACACGCCACTCACTACTCCCTTCTTCTTCACTTTTGACCAGAGTGGGAAGCAATTGACACGATGATCTCTAAATGCACAAATCTTCAGGGCTCGAACTCTCTAACGCTTTGATACACAGTCCATGATAAACTTCTCACTTCTTGTTATCCTGACCGATCTTACATCTCCAAGCTTTCCTCCTACAAACTTTCCAACCTCATGTGGATCCTTGAAAATGCCGTCTGTTTGTGTCACAGCTACCATCCCAACAAGATACTTCTCCTTTTTCTTCATTGTCTGACTGGATTCACTTGAACTGCTCTTCTTCCTTTTCTTTTTATTTTCAAATCCTCTCGCATCCTCATTTCCAATTTCGCACTCCGATTCCTCCTCTGACTCAGTTTCTGCCACCGCTCTTCTCCACCGCCTTCTCTCAGGTAAGACGATTACTGTGTAATTACGAATACCTGATTATTTAGTCAATAAGTGAAAACAATACAGAAAAATTGTTTTAAGGGGATGTAACATGAGTGTGACATGAGATAACCGTTTAGCAATTGCATTTGCTAGATATTCTTTAACGATCTTTTGCGGTGCTAGCTTGAAATTAAGTTACTGCAAAAAGGTGAGCCTGTATCATAGCTAAGCAGTAAGCATTAAAGTTACTAATTAACATGTTTTTTACGTGTTTGCGTTGAGGTTTTCAGTGATGTTAGGTTGATGTTATTACAAAAAATGTTGTGACATTCAACCTGACATGTTTGGTATCTTTGGAAAACTTGGGATCTTGACTAAAATGTACTTGCACACCTGTCACCTGTGAGTGTAAGCTAAAAGCTTACAATGACACTAGATGAACACTGCTGAATTATTAGAAATACCTTAGCTTGTTGATGATATTAGAGCTGTGGTGGCTCTGTTGTATTTTTGTAAGTGAGCAATGATGTAGGCTAACATAAACATTCTTTGCTGTCCCCAGTCTTAAACTTGAAAAATAAGTCTGCCTGTCTCACTGCATAATACCTCTTTACTTGACTTTTTCATCTCTCTTTACAGCTTCAAAAAACAGAAATTTGTTTCTCACCTGTGATAACACTGTTTTCACAGAGATTGCTTAGCCCCGTTATGAGTTGTTTCTTCAGTGTATGTTGGATTTTTAAGCGTAGGTCTGCTGGTTTACTTAAATATTGTGAAGGTGTCCAAGCTTAAGGCTTTGGGTGTGGAAATGGCCATTTTGCCATTTGACCACCAAAAGTCCAGCTTAGAACTCAGCAGCAAAGGAGCCACTGCCTTCTTGACTCAATACACACAGTGAACAACTTCGACATTTTAAAAGGAAAATCCACTATACAGTTGAGAAAGTTGTTAATCAAAAAGTGACACATTTTAAAAGGAAAATCCACTATACAGTTGAGAAAGTTGTTTATCAAAAAGTGACATTTCAATGAATCAGCCTCCAATTCTTTCATTTTGTATTTAAAAGCATTTAGAGAGATGAACTCAAATGGAAGTTTTTGAGGAGCAGATTCCAGGCAGAAGGCGCAGAATACATAAACACCCTTTTTCCAAGCTCTGTATGCACATTTGGGACCAAAAGCATAAAAACATCTTGAGAGTGCAAAGAGAATTATCCACTAGTTTTCTTTATAATATAAACACAGAGATAGGAGGGGAGTTGTTACAGACAGATAGGAAGGGACACCGAGATGGATACAGAATGTTCTTTACTGGAAGACACCCCAATAGTACAGGTATACTGGTATGTAGGTAGGGAAGTCCGTAGGAGGGAAGACTCACTGGAGATAGGAGAAACGTTGGAGAAGGGAGCATAGACGTAATGGCGAGTAGCATGGAGAGTCCTAATCACAAATGAGGTGATGACACAGACTGAGGTGAGTGCAGGGCTTTTATGCAAGCTGTGATTGGGAGCTAATGGGGAGCAGGAGTGGCTGATTAGTGGATTGTGGAGCCTGGTGTATCCGTGACAGGAGTATGCCAAGAATTGCTTTATAAATGAACATGTACCAGTGTACAAGCCCATGGGAGGCTAGAGCCAACCTACCTGACTGTACAACTCACAGTGGTGAGTTAATGCTTTACAATTAATAACAAATAATAAACTTGCATCAGTTTGAGAAGTTCAGCTTTGTAGATCTTGGCAGATAGTGAAATTATATTTGCTACTGTCCAGTGAAATATTCAAACTGCGGGGCTCAATGGGACTTAATGTGGGGTGTTTGGCTGTTTGGATTCCTTGTGCCTTAATCATTACTTTCTGAAAATTATTGAGAGTTAAATGAATATCAGAAATCAAAATGTCTGACTTTAACCCAGATTAATTCAATAATATATGTAATATTAGTATTAAGGATAACACTCATGATGTATATAAAAACTATGCATTATGAGGCTTGTGTATCTCAGTTAATTGTTTTTCATATAGTCACTAGAAGGGATATGACATTTTAAACAAATACACCCAACATTACCTTTACATACAATAAAATTTTATTTATATAGCGCCAATTAATAACAAACTTTATCTCATTGCGCTTTTCCTATACAGCAGGTCTAGACCGTACTCTTTATAATAGAGTAACTAAACATTTTTACCAAAAACAATATGTCAGGAACCCTTCTTTGACCTGCTTGTATCCTCTGATACAGTGTCAGCAAGATCTGAGATGATGGGTGTCAGTTCTGGTGAATTGACGTGCAATACCCCAATTTTTATTTGGCAACAGTTGTAACTGATTAAGCTGCCTTTGAGACATTGGTTTGAATATGTTTATGATTTCACCTAACTGGCTTCACCGCCAAAATATTTTAGTTTTTCCTTTGGTAGATCAAGGCAATTTGTGCTGTGTCTGCCACATCCATTTTGACAAGAAGAAGAACGCTACAAAGAAGTGGCTTTCGTGATGGCAGTCAAGATCACAGACTGCATGTAGTTTAAAAGCAACATGTGCCTTCACTGTAAGTGTCCAAACAGCCTGAAACATGCATCAATGTTAGGAAACATGTAACATTCACTGCATTGCAGGGTTTATATTTTGAGTTGTTTGTTGTTTTTACTGTCAGCTGTAAGAAGAAAACTGAAATTTCAGCTCACCCTAATTAAGAAGCCTGTCTGATTTACCATGAATTGGGAGTTATTTAAGTTTATGTAATAGGCACCTGGACCAGTGTTAAATGTATTTTTTGGAAATCAGACAGGCCACTTAAGGAGGATGGACTGAGACATCACCACATGGGGCATCTGTTTTTGCCTATAGAGAGATTCAGCTTTGTCACAACTACAATCTACATCTACTGTTGTCTTACTGGGATTTTGCTAAGGTTTGAATGAGTTTGCTAAGCGATTACTGAGCCATAATTGACATGTTAAATTTTGATTTGCTTGAAGGTAAGGAGTTACAGTCATCACAATTTCCTATTCAATGGGAATGGCACGCTCTGCTTATCTCACAATACGATAATATACGCAATATGAGGTTCATGATTCAATATTAACATGATGCAATGTAAAAAAATAAAACTTAAATGAAAAAAGTCTAACTGTGCAGAATTATGTTTATTTCTGAGACACAAATCTTTGTACCGTCAACAACAACTTAACTTACTTTTCACAGAGTAACTATATCTTTAGATAATGTGTCTCGGAGGTGTTTGGGACCAAGTACAATAACTTCAGTTTTGTCAGAGTTTAACATCAGAAAGTTGCTGGTCATCCAGGTCTTTATGTCCTTAAGGCATGCTTGAAGTTTAGTTAACTGGTTAGTTTCATCTGGCTTGATCGATAGATATAATTGGGTATTATCTGCATAGCAATGAAAGTTTATGGAGTGTTTCCTAATAATATTGCCTAAAGGAAGCATATACTGTATAAGGTGAACAGAATCGGTCCAAGCACAGAACCTTGTGGAACTCCGTGACTAACTTTGGCGTGCACGGAGGACTCACCGTTAACATGTACAAAGTGAGATCGATCTGATAGATAGGATTTAAACCAGCTTAGTGCGGCTCCTTTAATGCCAAGAGCTGAGCTAACCTTCTTTGTTTTATTATCTTCGCCGTGAGCCTGCATCGCTATCAAGAGTCCTCTGTTATATTGAGACATGACATTGAATAAAATGCAAATGGAATCGCTTCCTTAAATTTAGCTACAGCAATATCAGATAGACATCTAGAGTAAGAATTTTTGCCTAATGGCATGTAGTCCTGCAATAGAAGTTCAAAAGATATTAAATGATGGTCCGATAAAGAAGGGTTCTGTGGAAAGACTATTAAATGTTCAATTTCAATGCCATATACCAGAACAAGGTCCATGCATTTGTTACTTCTAGGCTGGATTATTGCAGTTCCTTATTATCAGGGTGCCCAAATAACTCCCTTAAGACTCCCTTAAGACCAGTTGATCCAGAATGCTGCGGCACATGTACAGACAAGAACTAGGAAAAGAGATCACTGCACTGGCTCCCTATAAAATCCAGAATAGAATTTAAAATCTTTCTCCTCACCTTCAAAGCTCTTAATGGTCAGGCACCATCATATCTTATAGAGCTCATAGTACCTTATTACCCCACTAGAACACCCTCCAGAATGTAGGGTTACTTGTGGTTCCTAGTGTCCAAAAGTACAATGAGAGCCAGAACCTTCAGTTATCAAGCTCCTCTCCTGTGGAATCAGGTCCCAGTTATGGTTCGGGAGGCAGACACCATCTCCACATTTAAGAGTAAGTTTAAGACTTTGATAAAGCTTATAGTTAGGGCTGGCTTGGTTGAATCCTTAATCATCCCTTAGTTATGCTGCAATAGGCCTAGACTGCTGGGAGACTTCCCATGATGCACTGAGCTCCTCTCTCCTCCTTCTTTATCTGTGTTACTATGTAGTTTAATGTTATAGCCATCAGTTTTAATTATTTCTCATTAAATTCTGAGAAATAAAGTTTTTTTTGTCCTATTCTTTTCTATTGGCCTGTGTCACGTCACGCAACCGTCAAGTTTCTTTCTGAAAACAAAAAAAAAAAGGCGGACATTGCTTTTATTCTCAGTGGAAAATGCAGTGTTTTAAGATAGTTTCGGCATTAAAATGCATTTTGATAACATTTCTAGCAATAAATGTGCATTTTATTTTAATAATCTTTATTCAGTGAATGTATATGATCCTTAGTTTTGTTAGTTATTACGAAGATTCATCCAGATTGTTGCTATTGTGGTTGCTATGGACACTGCTAAGCGTACGTAATGTTGTGGGCAGACTTGACTCGTTAGACTCCTATTTTGGGCTGTCCGCCGTCAGTGGGCTTCATTCCATTTCAAATTTCTGCCAATCGGCTGCAACATGAAGCCAAACGCCGCTATCTCTGTTTTAATGCGTTTCATAGCCTGTGATGGTAAAATGTGAAGCTGCTCATTTAATTTTCTATTTCCAAGAACGTGTGGCTGAGAATATTTAATTATGAAATCACCTTTCTTAAAACATAGTCTTCCTTAATTAGCTTAATATTGAGCCACATTGCCAATAAAGCACTCCAACTTGTGTGTGTGTGTGTGGGTGTGCACGCCATCAAAACTTGTACCATGGCTATATAAACGGGATGACGACAGGGTGCATTGCATTCAACCTCCACCGTTACATAATTGAATTATTTATGCACATGTCACATTTAATTTTTGCTTTGTGTTTTTTGGGAGCAAACACCAAGACATACTCTTTGTATGCTTGCATTGGCTAATAAAACTGATTCTGATTGAATGGGCTGACATAAAATCCCAAAACCAAGAATCATAACGATACAAAAACCTCCAGTTGTCGTAACGGGGGTGCTATAGAGAGGTATGTGGACCCAAAAGCAGATGACGAGGAAGCGGTCTCAGGGTGAAGTAGCCGGATGACTACCGTTTTTATTGTGGGGTGGAATGCAGGCAAGAACAGGCAGAGGTGAGCAGACAGGTAATCAGCAGACAAAATGCAGATGAGTACCGGATAGCATGGGTGAAAGCAGGGGAGTGAGTCCAAGGTGGGAACACAGTTCACAGGAGAGCAGGCCAAATCCACAAATCCAAAATCCACAAATCCAAAATCCAAAAAAGGTTCACCGGAGAACAAAGAATCCAATAGTCAAGGGCTCGGCAAGGAACAACACCATGTGTACAACAATGATCCGACACAGAACAAAGAAAAGACCAAGACTAAATACCCTAGGGGAGGTGAGATAACAAGACACAGGTACCAACAATCAAGGGAGGACCAACAATCAAAACTGGAGGGAAAACACAGACAGGAAGTAAAAACACAAGACACAGGAAAGAGAATACTACAAAATAAACCAGGAAGTGACAATACCAAAACTACAACACCAGGGTTGTGTAAATAGCGACTGCATCATTATTTGACAACTTGTAAATGAGAACTGGTTGATCTTCTCAGCCCTAAACCAAGCACTTCAAGCCTTCCTCCATATCTATAAATGGCCTAGATTGTCTGCAGTAGCATATTGTAATCTCTGAAGGTGTTTTGTCACTATTTCCACTAAAAAAGAAAAAACAAACAAAAAGCTTGATTTTAAATATTCAAAGTCCTCTCTGAAACCACATTTACGATGGCTTGTGTCCATAAAATGAGACAACTTAAAATTTGGCTTAGTGCTAAACCAAATACATAATTGGTAACATATGTAACATATGTCAGTATGACCATTCTTCATGGCTCCTGCTTTGAAATGATGACCTTTGAACCTTGACCTCAGTGCATGTTTGAAGGCTTATAATTCAGAAAGGGGCTACAAACTGGGACCAACTGTTATAGAGAGCTCTTGACCTCAGCTATCATGTGAATATAGTCAACAATTGGGGGGCACTGTCAAACATGGGTAAAATATGTATAAAATGAATTTTCATTCATTTAACAAATGTGTTTACAATCCCCTTAAACTCCCCAATGTACTCTCAATTCAATATTATTTACAACTTCCAATTCAAGGAAAAACAAAAGGCTTTTTTTTAGCCAAAACAGGAGTCAAACATTCTGTGGTTTACAGCTTCTGCATTACGTCAGTGACCGACACCGAAAGCAACCAATGGGAAGAGAGAAAAAGATGTTCATCTACACAGGTCTGGATGAGGGAGCATTTCATGCCAAAAACACCTATCTAAAAAACCTATGTGGCACACTTTGTCTGGCCAGTTATGACTGTAAAATCATTGTATAATAATTACTTTATTAAGTAATTTACTCTTTTATTAATTTCTCAAGTGTTTTGTGAATAACTGAATAACTGCCGTGACAAGAAAACATGGCTATAACTCATTGTGGGAAAGCTGTATTGTAGAGTCAATGCACCTGTATGTTAATTTTCATCTTTATAAACTGAAATTGAGTAGCAGTAACCTTCATTTATACATGGAAAACATAGAGGGCAAGCCCTCTTTTACAAATGTGTCTTTTTTACAAAACATGGTGTACAGATACAGTAATATGTGTGGTGTTAATTGTAAGGTTATTCATAACACTAAAGCTAGCTATACCCTGAGTACTACAAGACTTTAAAACGTCACTGAGACAACAACTTCTACAAAAACAGTGTTTACTGTCCAAAAAGAGCAAGTTTAAACCAAGTTTTTTGGTAACAAACATGGACTTTGTTGCAGACTGATCATCTGATCAGCAACACAGCATCAATTAGATCCTGACCAGTTACAATGAAAACACACACAGAAGTGTCTGAGTTTAATGAGATT
Source organism: Siniperca chuatsi (assembly GCF_020085105.1). Taxonomy (NCBI): domain Eukaryota; kingdom Metazoa; phylum Chordata; class Actinopteri; order Centrarchiformes; family Sinipercidae; genus Siniperca; species Siniperca chuatsi. Next base: position 400,212 of record NC_058053.1, read on the forward strand.
TGGTTAGCACTGACTTAAGGAGACATTTTGAATGATAAATAACAACACTGACACATGCAGAGGTTGTCTGGGGTGATGTAACCATGCGTTGAATAACAGTCATGTTGGCGAAACATCACAGTGGCATGATGTAGCTTTCTTTTCAGCTATTTGAGATGTTGGGTGAGAGCTGCCTTTGCACCAGTCTGCTCTGTACCATTGATGGCAGAGCACAGAAAGGCATGCTGCTGATGGAGGTGGTCAGTTACAGATCTAATTTTCTGGTAAAGCATAAGTTTTTCCTCAGCTGACCGAGTCTTCATATGTAAGGCATCCCTCGCCTTTTCAGACCCAATGAAAATTCATCTTCAATCTGGAAGAGGATAAAAGAAGACAGAGTGCTGTGTGATGTTACCAGGTGGTTTCTAAAATGATTGGCAGCTAGTTGCCAGGTAAAAATAAAAATTCAGTTGTTACAAACCTGAAAGCATCACTGTGGTACACCTGACCAAACACTGCACAAGTTAAGGGAGGCTTTGCTGGTAATTGAATGTTAATCACACCATATTCAATTACGGCAGCATTATAGCAACTCTTCATTTATAACAACATATTATGAGAGTTTCCTACAACAATATGCTATGTTAGCGTCTGGCTAATAGCTGTCTAATTACATGTAGGCTTCCATGTTGTAGCACATCAGTAGGGCACTTAAAGAAGGGTGTAATTACCATATAGTCTTGCATAAACACAATGAACTTGAGCTTGTAGAATTGAATCACTTCCTTTTCCATCTAGAGACACTGTCTGGAGAACAGATAAAGACATTATTACAGCTCTAATAAAGTGCTTAATTTCATGTTACTTCTTCACCCACACAGCTTACAGGATTGTACTTCATTACTGTACATGGAGAGGTAAATATAATATATTTTCAATATTCCTTGTTAATATTTGTGACCTTATTACAATATTCAAGACATTCAAGCATTCACCTAAGTTGCTTACTTACAAAAATAACAGCAAACAAGGCAACCGCCATGCCACATACTCTACTGCAAAATGCCCTCGTAAATGTAATCTAAAATTCTACTACTCACAACTATTGTTACCTATTTCTTATGTGTAGGGTTTACCTGGTGCCTCTCTGATGACAGATGAGATGTCTTCTTGAGCGAGAATTGATATTTTTCTCTGTTTTGTCTAATCTCTGCAGGAGCTGCACCTCTGTAAAGACATTAATTTACTTATGTTGACCAATTTGTGTGTGACCAGCTAAACTCAAAAACATTTAACATAAACAAACATAAAAATGGAACAACTAAGCACAGTGGTTACATTGTACAACCAACACTGAATTTTGACAGGTTATACAGCAATGGACAAACTGAGGTCAGATGATTTCCTCCATCCATATTGCAGAAGGGCATCAGTCAGCTGGTCCATACTGTGAAATGGAGTCATCTCCTTTGTGACTCTGGCAAATCTTCAGAGGAAATAACCTCTTCATTCCTTCCCCATCTGTGAGCCCACACCCATCAAGCTGTCTGGTGCTCTACTTGATCTGTGATTAAAGCAAAGTCGTAGAATATCACATACACATAGTATATTCCTACTATAGTGTCATGAACAGTGCAGCTCTGAAACAATTTTAGACAAATACCAGGTGAGAAAAATGTTAGATGTAAGATTACTTTAAGGGATTTCGATATTTTCTACTATTTCAGCAGTGCAGTGGATAGACAGGAAAATGGAGGCCAAACAGAGAGTGAATGATGTGTGACACAGGTCCTGATGTCTTTAAGAACTCAATGAAATTACCTGGCATGGGAATTTAAGCATTTTAGAAATAGGGACAATCACATAGGCAAATTACCATTCTGGAAAACTGGGCCAAAAGTCAAGAGACTCCAAACGCTGTGACCTCAGCACATTGCCAGCCTTGAAGTTACTACAGTCCTAAAGATTTAAGAAAAACTTTTTTATGGGAGAAATAATGGTCCATTTCATGGACTTTTCTCAGTATTCTGCAACTATGACTAACTTGGTGAGACTTGGAGCTGTCAGGATGTAATAGCAGGTATTCCTGTACAAACTTTTCAGCAACAAACATTTAGAGTAATCCTGGTTTTGTATCTGGTGCTACAAAAAAGGGTTTAGGTCAGCAACAACCAGGGAAAAAATAATGTACTTATAAATTCTTAAAACAAATGTTGAAAGATACACAATGTCCCACATTCATACTCATACAGCCTTCATAAATGCAGAGCAACAGGTTTTATTCAATAATGAACTGATTTGCAGACATCAATTTGATTCCATCATTTCATGGAAATTGCAATTATGAGTAATCAAACAAGAACCAGGCTGGAACTAGAACCAACCTTTGGACATGGTTCCATCATCTAACTGTGGGCAAACATCTACCAAAGTTCTTTGTCGGAAGTGGCGATGCCACTCATACAGCCTTCAAAAATGCAGAGCAACAGGTGTTATTCAATAATGAACTGATTTGCAGACATCAATTCGATTCCATCATTTCATGGACATTGCAATTATGAGTAATCAAACAAGAACCAGGCTGGAACTAGAACCAATCTTTGGACATGGTCCCATCATCTAACTGTGGGCAAACATCTACCAAAGTTCTTTGTCGGAAGTGGCGATGCCTAAACTAGGATATGGATTCTCCCACCAGGGCACGGTAGAATGTGTTAACCTGTATACTTAGATCTCCCACATGCAAGGCTTTCCACAAGGATAAGGAGTAGTCAGCCAGTTGCAAATAGTAGCCAGTTTGGGGGGGGGGTAGAATGATTTTGCCCGTAAAAGCCCAACTTTGGTGGCCTCTGGAACATTTTCATGCCACTACTTCATCATATGCACTGATCTTAATTATTACATGTTTTAATGAGTTTGCCTACCTGATTGTAAACATGTAGTAAATTATTGTAAAAGGATAATTAGGCCTCAGCCCATATAGTCTGTAAATAGCTATTAATATTTAAAATCATGCCTATTCCTAACTGCTCAGAACTTTTGTAATTAGCAAACCTTATTTCATATTTTTTTATTATTTGTTGACACCTTCACTGTAAGGTTTATCAAGACATGCCACAATGATTAATGTTAATGTATTATTTAACTTTCTAGGACATTTTAACCTGTAAAATTACAGTGAGGCTGAGGCATAGCCCTTTCCTCATATGACACAGGCCTGTTCCTTTTTTTTATTTACTTTGCTAATTTAATCATCTGTTATTTATTATTTATATTGTTCTGTCTTGAGAAGTCTTGTTTTGTTGCTGTTGCTGTCTTTTAATTTTTTGAAAATTAGCCAGCTGGCTAACACTGGCACATTTACAGAAATATTGATTTGTCTATATAAATAAATAAATGTAAATTTTGCTGCGTAGCGTTAATAAAGAGCCTAATTAATTATTTGTGGAAATAGCCTGTATGGTCCTTCCCAAATAGTGTTGTCTATAGAGACCAGCAGAGGTCCCCACATGTTACCAAATTATTGTTCACTGTTTCACACAGTGATAGGCTACCAAATTACTTCATAGTCTATGAGATGATCAAGCTAATGGCCCATTTATTTTAGCTACAGTTCATTGCTGGCTACGTTAGGTAGCACACTACAACCTTGATTCTGGAATTTATCAGTCCTAAGCCATGACACTGTTACAGATATAACAGAATGATGATATTTTGTATTGTCTTTATATTTTTTCATATAGTCAATCTTCTATTTCCTATTTATGCTTTTTGACTTGCAGTACTACCTCCAAAACCTCCATGGTAAAATCAGTTTTATGGTGGACTGGGTGTCTGTCATCATTTATGTCATTATCTCCATGTTTGTCAACAGAGAAGCATGGACAGTTTTGATTGGTAACTGAGCCTTCTTTGGTAACAGTTCCCCTGTACTGTAATTACCTTATATGTAGTGTGTCATATACAGTATAGCATAGATTTTGTGTGTGGTTTAGAAAGTAGTCTTTAGATAAGCGTAGTAACAAGTTTAATGTTTGTTCATTAAATGTCATTATTAATGTTAGTATCTGTTTTAACTTCTCAGGTCAGCCAGCAACATGAGAGAACAGGCATCCAACACAGCAAACAGCAGTAGTCATACAATGCAGAAAAATTAAATTTAGGCAGTAGTGTTTCAGGCAGAACAGCAGGGCCCCAGCTGGTCTGGGCTTAGCCCCAGACCTAGTCAACTCCAAGAAACACCCCTGGCATGCAAGAGAGAAAAAAATAAACTGGTCAGCTGACCTTTGACCTCAGCGTGTGAGACCCTGGAGTCAAATAGAGAATGCAGAAGCAGCTCAGACATGAGGGATGACAGGGGAGAAAAATTAGGAACAAGGATGGACTGCAGAAGGAAAGAGAGCAAAGGCTGAGACAAAAAACACTTATTGTTCTTTTCAACCAGATCTTATCAAAATCAGTTCAAATATATACAGTGAGTCATCTAATAAGCCAGTAATTCTATACTTTACTCATGGTAATGAGACAAACATGCTAAGAGGCTTAAGTTCTCTCTTTGTTTAGACAAAGAGACGACAATGCCTAAGCTCTTATTTCTGTGAAATGGCAGAGCCTATTAGGAAATATTGACAGTGGGATTCTCATAAGTAGCTGTATTTATTTTTATTTTCAGCTGGAACATCCATCATTACCTAACATTTCCACATGGGCAGCAGTGTTCATTTATTGAATCTGTGGGATTTAGCTGGTTTTTGGTTGAATGTGAAGCTAAAAGGGCCATTGCAACTCAAAACTCCTAGCTAAATTCAGGCCTTACCATGGCCAAACATCAGCATGGTAGCATTGTCATTGTGAGTATGTTCACATGTTGATGTTAGCATTTCCCTTAAAGCACCACTGTGCCTAAGTATATATGAGCCTAAGTTTCTCTGACTGGAATTTGAGAGAAAGCAACAAAGAAAAAGCGTCTGTGACACAGAAGAGTGACTTGTAAAATGAATAAAGTTTTACAACCTGCAACAAAACTATATGAACCTGTTGAACTCAGTGACAATTTCAGGTTTGTCACCAAGGCTGCAGTCATCAAGGCTGCTAATTGATGCTCCTCTGTTTAAGAATGCAGGCCTGGCAGTGGGTGAATCAGCATGCTGACCCCCACCTCAGGATGTGTTGGCATGCAGGATGCAGGGTGAACATAATTTTTGTTATTTTTAGAGGGGACGGTATACATTCAGTGGCTTGCAAAAGTATTCATACCCCTTGAACTTTTCCACATTTTTTCAAGTTACAACCACAAACGTAAATGTATTTTATTAGGACTTCATGTGATAGACCAACACAAAGTGGCGCATAATTGTGAAGTTTTCAAAGCTTTTTTACAAATAAAAGTGTGGCGTGCAAAAGTATTCATCCCCCCTGAGTCAATACTTTGTAGAACCACCTTTCGCTGCAAGTCTTTTGGGGTATGTCTCTACCAGCTTTGCACATCTAGAGACTGAAATTTTTTTGCCCATTCTTCTTTGCAAAATAACTCAAGCTCAGTCAGATTGGATGGAGAGAATCAGAATCAGAATCAGAATCAGAAATACTTTATTGATCCCCGTAGGGAAACTCTTTGTTCCAGTAGCTCTTCTTTACGTCAGTGCACACAGGAGAAAACGATATTATACACTATAAACAGGTCAGAAATAAATTAAGTAACATGTTGGTATAAGTATAAGATAAACTAAGTGTCGAGTACCAAGTGGGTTTACTGGTAGATGGTGAAGTACAGTATAAATACAATGTCACTAATTATGTAATAAATAATAGTAAAAGCGGAGGTGCATGTACTGTCGAGAGTAATTGAGGTATATCCGTAACAGTAATAAGAAAAACTAACAAGGAAAACTAATATTGCACTTGAGTAGTAAACAGAATATTGCACAATTATTATTAAGATGTAATGCTCAATGTCCAGTTTAGTGACCTAGGGTCAAACAGACTAATCCTTAGAGGAGGAGTTAAATAGTTTGATGGCCACAGGCAGGAATGACTTCCTGTGGCGCTCTGTGGTGCTCTTTGGTGGGATGAGTCTTCCGCTGAAGGTGCTCCTTTGTTTAGCCAGCACGTCATGGAGCGGGTGGGAGACACTGTCCAAGATGGCGTGTAGTTTGGCCAGCATCCTCCTCTCTGACACCACCGCCAGAGAGTCCAGCTCCACCCCACAATGTTACTGGCCTTACGGATCAGTTTGTTCAGTCTGTTTGCGTCCGCTACCTTTAACCTGCTGCCCCAGCATGCAACAGCATACAGGATAGCACTGGCCACCACAGACTCATAGAACATCTTCAGCATTGTCCGGCAGATGTTGAAGGACCTCAGCCTCCTCAGAAAATAGAGGCGGCTCTGGCCCTTCCTGTAAACAGACTGAGTGTTCTTGGTCCAGTCCAGTTTATTATCCAAGTGTACTCCCAGGTACTTGTAGTCCTCCACAATGTCCACACTGACCCCTGGATGGAAACCGGGTCACTGGTGCCTTGGCCCTCCGTAGATCCACAATCAGCTCCTTTGACTTTGTCGCATTGAGCTGCAGATGGTTCTGCTCGCACCATGAAACAAAGTTACCCACCACAGCCCTGTACTCCGTCTCATCACCACCGCTGACACATCCCACCACAGCAGAGTCGTCAGGAAACTTCTGAAGGTGGCAGGACTCTGTGTGGTAGCTGAAGTCTGTGGTGTAGATGGTGAAGAGGAAGGGAGAGAGGACAGTCCCCTGAGGGGCCCCAGTGTTGCTGACCACGCTGTCTGACACACAGTGCTGCAGCCGCACATGCTGTGGTCTGCCAGTCAGGTAGTCCACAATCCAGGACACAAGGGGGGCGTCCACCTGCATCGCTGCCAGCTTCTCTCCCAGCAGGGCAGGCCGGATGGTGTTAAAAGCACTGGAGAAGTCAAAAAACATGATCCTCACCGTGCTTGCCGGCCTGTCCAGGTGGGTGTGGATGCGGTTAAGCAGGTAGATGATGGCGTCCTCAACTCCCAGTCGGGGCTGGTAGGCGAACTGAAGGGGATCCAGGAGGGGTCTGACCATGGGCCGCAGCTGTACCAGCACTAGTCTCTCCAGGGTCTTCATTATGTGGGAGGTCAGTGCCACCGGTCTGTAGTCCTTGGAGCCACTGGGACGTGGCGTCTTCGGCACAGGAACGAGGCAAGATGTCTTCCACAGAATGGGGACCCTTTGAAGACTCAGGCTCAGGTTAAAGACGTGTTGAAGGACTCCACAAAGCTGGGGGGCACAGGCTTTTAGCACCCCGGGGCTAACGCCATCGGGGCGGGAGTGTCTGTGAACAGCAATTTTCAAGTCTTGCCACAGATTCTCAATGGGATTTAGGTCTGGACTTTGACTGGCCCATTCTAAGACATGAATGTGCTTTGATCTAAACCATTCCATTGTAGCTCTGGCTGTATGTTTAGGGTCATTGTCCTGCAGGAGAGTGAACCTCAGCCCCAGTCTCAAGTCTTTTGCTGACTCTAACAGGTTTTCTTCCAAGATTGCCCTGTATTTGGCTCCATCCATCCATCCATCTTCCCATCAACTCTGACCAGCTTCCCTGTCCCTGTTGAAGAAAAGCATCCCCACAGCATGATGCTTGCCACCCCCATGTTTCACAGTGGGGAAGGTGTGTTCAGGGTGATGTGCAGTGTTAGTTTTCCTCAGGTCTAGACCGTACTCTTTATAATATTAATTACAGAGACCCAACAAATCCCACCATGAGCAAGCATTTAGCGACAGTGGCAAGAAAAAACTTCCTTTTAACAGGCAGAAACCTTGGACAGAACTAGACTTAATGGTGAGCGGCCATCCACCGCTGCCGTGTTAGGTTTGTGTGTGTGTGTGTGTGGGGGCACAATGCAAAGACCACATAGAATTTTTTTAAATAGTAGAACAGTAATTATAGTGTTAATATTAATAAATTAGTAATAATATGACATCTATAGGAAGAATAATGTCAGCATCAGTAACAGAGCCAATAACAACAACTGTAGTAGCAGTTGTCGAGCAGGAACATGGGGGCAGCAGGCGGCCCACAATCACAGATCCAGACACTGCAGCTCCAGAGGCAGAAATACCTGCTGAAAGCGACAGAAGGAGAGATGAGAGAAACGAGAAAGCACAGAACTATGGGAGAGAGAAGATGTCGAGTTAGTAACATGCAGTAATGGGATAAAAATGCATACAGATGGAGAGGGAGAGAAGGAGAGAGGAAAGAGGTGCATCATGGGAAGTCTCCCGGCAGTCTAGGCCTATAGCAGGGCCTAGACTGGGATAGTTCAGGACTCACCCAATGATGGTTCAGGACTCACCCAAGCCAGCCCCAATTATAAGCTTTATCAAAGAGGAAAGTCTTTAGTCTACTCTTAAATGTGGAGATGGTGTCTGCCTCCCGAACCCAAACTGGGACCTGATTCCACAGGAGAGGAGCTTGATAACTAAAGGCTCTGGTTCCCATTCTACTTTTGGAGACTCTAGGAACCACAAGTAACCCTGCATTCTGGGAGCGCAGTGTTCTAGTCGGATAATATAGTATTATGAGATCCTTAAGATATGATGGTGACTGACCATTAAGAGCTTTGTAGGTGAGGAGAAGGATTTTAAATTCTATTCTAAATTTTACAGGGAGCCAGTGCAGAGAAGTTAGTATTGGAGAGATATGATCTCTTTTCCTAGTTCTTGTCAGTGCACGTGCTGCAGCATTCTGGATCAACTGGAGACTCTTAGGGCAGCCTGATAACAAGGAATTGCAATAATCCAGCCTAGAAGTAACAAATGCATGGACTAGTTTTTCTGCATAATTTTGAGAAAGGTTGTTCCTGATTTTTTCAGTGTTACGTAAGTGAAAAAAGGCAGTCCTTGAAGTTTGTTTTATGTGGGAGTTAAAGGACATATACTGATCAAAGATAACTGAGGATCTTTACGGTGGTGCTGGAGATCAGGGCGATGACATCTAAGAGTAACTATTGGTCTGGCGATGTCGGGCTAGAGAGAAATAAAGTAAGGGTAAGAATGAGGGTGACACTGGTGTGGTGTCAGTTGGTGCACATGATCAGCATCTGAGGTGTTTAAATATAAACTCGTCCTGAGGCCTACAGACGGCTGTTGTGGGCTCAGCTGCAGCGCTTTGGGGACAAGAGTGGCCTTCATCTGCGACAGGCCACTCTAACAACAACTGACTGGCTACTATCACAATCTCTCGCACGAAACATCCACTGTGTCTGCCAAATTATCAGGAAAGAAGTCAGCCAGACACAACAAAGGCCTGAGTCATTGACTTTTCGTAACCTGAAGTAAAAAGTGATGGCATTTCGTGGGGATCATATTTAATATGGTAATCATTGCTCATGAATTTTAATGTACCTAGAGATGAGCCTTGAGAAAGTCAGACAACACAGACAGATGATAGTGATAAGACTAATAATAACAACTGTAGTAGCAGTTGTCGAGCAGGAACACGGGGGCAGCAGGTGGCCCACAATCACAGATCCAGACACTGCAGCTCCAGAGGCAGAAATACCTGCTGAAAGCGACAGAAGGAGAGAGGAGAGAGACAAGAAAGCACAAAACTAAGGGAGAGAGAAGATGTCGAGTTAGTAACATGCATTAATGGGATAACAATGCATATAGATATATAGTATTATGAGCTCTTTAAGATACGACACTGCCTGACCATTAAGAGCTTTGTAGGTGAGGAGAAGGATTTTAAATTATATTCTGATGTTATGGTACACAGGGGCTGGACCCAAAAGCACGTCTAGCACAGAGGGAGTTGAAGTAGTTGGACTGTGTGAAGACAACAGGCTGGCAAGAGACTGGTGAGAGCAGGCAGGCAGTGCGAGGACAGCAGGTTGAGGTGGCACAGTGGAAGATCCGAGGTGAGGTCTTCCTGAAAAGCCGGTGAGTAACTTGGAGGCAGGTGAGAGGAACGAACCTGAACACAGGGAATCAGAGAGTTAGTCAGGGTTTCAGATAACATGAAGGCAATTCTTTCAGAGAGGTAAGTCAGAGGCCGAGGTGTAATACCACTCGGGTAAACGGACGATCTGGTGAAGAATGTAAAGAGATTCCCTTTAGTTTTTTTTTTTTAGTTTTTTTACTGGTTTCTGGGTTTGTCTGCTGGAATGTGAATTGAGCACCAACAGGAGTAAATGGACTGACTCCAAGCTGCTGGGTCAACAAGTATTCTTTTGTTAATTTTGAGTGTTAGACAGATTAGTACAAGGTATTAAGGACATAATGTCAATATCTGCTTAAAGTTGCACTAATCAATATTTTAATATCAACCATGCATATAAACAGTGCAATTCACTTATACTTTCAGCCCATAAACACATCGCAGCACCACCTGTACATTCAAATTCCCATTGACCCCAAGCCAATGTCCAAACACTTTTATTGTTTTGTCCCCATTGCAGTTCTTACATGTGCAAAACATTTAACACAGCAGTCAGCAATGCACTTTGTGGCTTTAGCTCTATATCTGACCTCTGAACTTCCCTTGGATGCCACAGAAGTGATGCATGTTAACAGCTAAACTCAGAGTGTCCTCTGCTGCCCTTTTACTGTCCTAGCACAGACACACATATAATATCTTTGGTTCTGCCACTGGTACAAATAACAATAAATCTTCACAATGTAATTTTGAAATGGGAGGTACTACTATGCTTTGATGTTCTACTCTGTAATATAGTCTGTTGAAACCCCTTATGGGCCACACACTCCCACACAAAATTCAGTGCCTGCTGGCATTTTATAGTGTTCAATTCAACACACTCCCTCCACAGCCCAAGGTTGCCATAAGGGTATCTGCTCACTACAATTAGTCTCTCTAATGTTACAGTGTCTGGTGATTAAAGAAGGCTTACCTAATGTCTCATAATGTCTTACCGGTTGTGTCTGGTCTGCCTCTACCTCACCACCCTCAGGTTTGTCTAGGCCTAGTTCAGGACTCTGAGACTGTAGTGGCACATCCTCTTTGCTCTGTAGTGGCACATCCTCTTCTGGTTGCTGGTGCTGGGAGCTCTGGTGAGGCTGGAAAGGCTCTGCCAGAGGATTCAGCAACGTTTCCACAGCCTCTGCTACTTCCTACTGCTGGATCTGAGATGCCATTGGTAGGTACCACCTTAGTCATTATCTGAGTCACTGTCGGACTCTGGTTGCTGCAGCTTTTTGTTTTGTGGTCTCATCTTCCTCTTTGTGAGGCCCTGAGAGCCTCTCTGTGGCCGAGGGGTCTCGATTGCCGGCTGCTCGAGGGGTAGGTGGTTGCACGGCAACAGGAGGTTCCTGTGAACCGCTCTGTCCCTCCCTTTTGCCATTTTCTGGGCTGACCTGGTAGATTGGGCTGTTGTCACCTTTCCTTTATTTTACCCGGTAAACTTGGTCCTCCCAGTATGATTGGATCACCCTGTACCTCCTGTAGGAGTCAGATTGCGGATGAGGACTCGGTCGCCAGTCTGGAGGTCTTGCCCTTGCACTTTCTTATCATAATGTGCTTTTCCTCGAGCTGACCCTTTATTGGCTGTCTTGGATGCAATTTTGTATGCATCTTCTGTTCTTTCTTTACACTGTGCCACATAGTCCTGGTAAGTATCATGTGTCTCATTAGTTGTCAGGTTGAATAATTCAATTCAATTCAATTTGATTTATATAGCGCCAATTCATAACAGAAGTTATCTCATTGCACTTTTCCTATAGAGCAGGTCTTGTCCGTACTCTTCATAATATTACTTACACCGACCCAACAAATCCCACCATGAGCAAGCATTTGGCGACAGTGGCAAGAAAAAACTTCCTTTTAGAGGCAGAAACCTTGGACAGAAACAGACTCAATACCACCAAGAATTTTTTAAAATAGTAATAATGTAATTGTAGTGCTAATATTAATAAATTAATCATAATAATAATAGGAATGACAGCTATATGAATAATAATTTTTAATAGTAATAGTAACAAAGCCAATAACAACAACTATACTGTTCTCTTCATATGTTTTGCTTTCCAAGCGTGAAATATAAATAAACAGCAAGCCAAGTTCCTTTAATATTCCAATTTGTGGTTTACACAGGCAAACTCAATGGCCATTGAACCCAGTAAAACTGTAAATTAAATAAAAGAAATAAGGAAAAAATATTACAATCAAAATGAAAGTATGCTTATTAACAGTGCAATAAGTGAAATGTATATAGATACATCGCTAACTAAGGTTAGAAGCACCGATCGCCAAAAACATAAACATCTTTGATTATATCACGTTAAACTCTCTTGCAACATATATTAAACAGATGGATGATTCAAATAAACTTACAGCCATCGCTTTCGACAGGGGTTAGAAGGATGATCGAATCAGATGCAACCAAGACATATGTTAAGCGTTTGCTGCGCCATAAACTCGCTATTTCCTGTTACCAATATGCGGTGCTCGTGGAAACATGTCAAAATAAAAGTCCTCACATAGGAACTTGCATAATAGCGGCAGATAAAACGAAACTTATAAAGAATATTAAGCAGTCATGAAAATATAATGTTTATACATGCAAATGTCCATCACACATTTTGCACAGCCTCTAACAGAGGCAACAGAGGCAGAACAACTGTATGACAACTGTCATAGCAGTTGTCAAGCAGGAACAGGAGGGCAGAAGGTGGCCCACAACCATAGATCCAGTCTCTGCAGGTAGAAATACCTGCTGAAAGTGACAGAAGGAGAGAGGAGAGAAACAAGAAAGCACAGAACTATGGGAGAGAGAAAATGTCATGTTAGTAATATGCAGTAATGGGATAAAAATGCATAGGCCTACAGATGGAGAGGGAGAGAAGGAGAGAGGAAAGAGGTGCATCATGGGAAGTCTCCTGGTAGTCTAGACCTATCGCAGCATAACTGAGGCATGGTTCGGGACTTACCCAAGCCAGCCCTAACTATAAGCTTTATCAAAGAGGAAAGCCTTAAGTCTACTCTTAAATGTGGAGATGGTGTCTGCCTCCTGAACCCAAACTGGGATGTGATTCCACAGGAGAGGAGCTTGATAACTGAAGGCTCTGGCTCCCATTCTACTTTTGAAGACTCTAGGAACCACAAGTAACCCTGCATTCTAGGAGCGCAGTGTTCTAGTCGGGTAATATGGTATTATGAGATCTTTAAGATATGATATGACCGGATGGGCCTGATTTTTTTTTAGGTGAAAGAAGGCTGTCCTTGTGTCCTTCCAAGTTTGTTTCATGTGTGAGTTAAAGGACAAATCCTGATCAAAGATAACTCGTAAGGTTCCTTACGGTGTTGCCGGAGGCCAGGGCAGGGCAATGCCATCTACAGTAACTATATCTTTAGATAATGTGTCTCAGAGGTGTTTGGGACCAAGTACAATAACTTCAGTTTTGGCAGAGTTTAACATCAGAAAATTGCAGGTCATCCAGGTTTTTATGTCCTTAAGGCATGCTTGAAGTTTAGTTAACTGGTTAGTTTCATCTGGCTTGATTGATAGATATAATTGGGTATCATCATAACAATGAAAGTTTATGGAGTGTTTCCTAATAATATTGCCTAGAGGAAGCATATATGAGGTGAATAGAATCAGTCCAAGCACAGAACCTTGTGGAACTCCGAATAGTAGATCGACTGGTAGACGGGTGTCTGAAAAGAAGGTAATAGAAGGTAATGGTGAGTATCCTGTTGCTTCATTTTGTGTGCAATTGTATGCATGGACGACTTTGGCTTGGGACTTTTTCCAGTCTGCTTTTTCTTTGTCCATGAAGGTCCGCAGCATGGCTAGCAGGGTTCTGTTGAATCGCTCTACCGGCCCATTCCCTTGTGGGTGGCAGGGCGTAGTATGTGACCCACGGATGCCCACGGATCAAATTCTTTGCCCATACTGTGGTGCAGCTTGCTTAGAAAACCAAATTTCAGCTTATAGTAGTGACTGGGATGGTGTGACCCACCCTCTGTCTGTCCTGTAAATATTCTTTCACCTCCTTGTGGAGAGATTTTGGGACAGACATGTACGTCTTCTGCACTGGACTGGTTTCATGAAGGGTCTTGGGATTCAGGTAGGGCAAGTTTGGTTATTAGCAAAATATAGAAGATGATTTGAGCTGATCAAATCATCTTCTAACATGTTTGCAGCTATGGATGTGCTGCCACCACTTTATTCAATAACCATGACTGCCGTTGATTTAGCTCAATGGCATTATCTTACCACTTGCAACTTTGTAAGCTACAAATTAACAACTGAACAAAACTGTAATTTTAACATGTAAGAACATCCTCTCTCGTAAGAGCATGTGCATGCATCTTGGCCTACTGCAACAATGTTGCAATTGAACAGAGTAAGCAGACAAAGGGGAATGAGGACAAGAGCATGTAGTTTACATTCACAGGCAGGGAGATAGACATTATAGACATATTTTTTTTTTCTATCTTTAAGTGGAGAGACATGATTTTGTGGAAGCTAAGCCTCCTCCAGCGTACTGGATGCTCCGATTCTCTCCTTCTCCCTTATTTGTTTACTGTGCCTTCCAGGGTCACAGCTCTAAGCTCAGGAGGCATGTTATCAAGCCAGATGAAACTAACGAGTTAGCTAAACTTCAAGCATGCCTTAAGGACATAAAAACCTGGATGACCTGCAATTTTCTGATGTTAAACTCTAACAAAACTGAAGTTATTGTACTTGGGCCCAAACACCTCTGAGACCCGTTATCTAAAGATATAGTTACTGTAGATGGCATTGCCCTGGTCTCCTGGAACTCTGAGGTTCCTTACGCACCGTAAGGAACCTCAGAGTTATCTTTGATCAGAATTTATCCTTTACCTTCCACTGCCTTCTTTCACCTACGCAACATTGCAAAAACCAGGCACATCCTGTCTCAAAATGATGACTTTAAGAGTAGGCTTAAGACTTTCCTCTTTGATAAAGCTTATCAGAATCAGAATCAGAATCAGAAATACTTTATTGATCCCCGAAGGGAAACTCTTTAAATGGCAACAGGCAGCATGCGGGCTGGCGCATGCGCACTTATAGTTAGGGCTGGCTTGGGTGAGTCCTGAACCATCCCATAGTTATGCTGCGATAGGCCTAGACTGCCGGGAGACTTCCCACGATGCACCTCTTTCCTCTCTCCTCCTCTCCCTCTCCATCTGGATGCATTTTTATTCCATTACTGCATGTTACTAACTCGACATCTCTCTCCTGTGGTTCTGTGCTTTCTCATTTCTCTCCTCTCTCCTTCTTTCGCTTTCAGCAGGTATTTCCACCTCCAGAGCTGCAGAGACTGGATCTGTGGTTGTGGGCCACCTGCTGCCCCCGTGTTCCTGCTCGACAACTGCTACAGTTGTTGTTATTGGCTCTGTTACTATTGTTGTCATTATTATTCCTATGACTGTAATTCCTATTATTATTAACTTATTAATATTAATGTTACCACTACCATTACATTATTACAATTTAAAAATTTGCTGCTACCACTGGCTCAGATTATGGAAAACAACAAAATATGTTACCATAATTATACAGATGACACACAAATTTACATAACAATGTCACCAGGGGACTATGGTCCAATGCAAGCGCATTGAACAAATCACCGACTGGATGCGCCAGAATGTTCTTCAATTAAACAAAGATAAAACTGAAGTAATTTTATTTGGAGCCAAGGAGGAACAAATAAAAGTCAGCACTCAGCTTCAATCAGTAATGTTAAAAGCCACAAACCAAGTCAGAAATCAAGTCATGGACTCAGACCTGAATTACAACAGCCACATTAAGACAATTACAAAGTCAGCCTACTACCACCTTAAGAACATATCCAGAATTAAAGGACTGATGTCTCAGCAGGATTTGAAAAAACTTGTCCATGCATTTATCTTCAGTAGACTCGACTACTGTAATGGTGTCTTTTCAGGTCTCCCTAAAGATCGACCAGACAGCTGCAGCTGTTTCATAATGCTGCTGCTCTCGTCCTCACTAAGACCAAGAAAGTGGATCACATCACTCCAGTTCTGAAGTCTTTACATTGACTTCTGATCTGTCAAAAAATAGATTTCAAAAATACTACTGTTGGTTTATAAAGCACTTAATAGTTTAGGACCAAAGTACATTTCTGATCTTCTGCTACATTATGAACCATTCAGATCTCTCAGGTCATCTGGGACAGGTCTGCTTTCTGTCCCCAGAGTCAAAACTAAACATGGAGAAACAGCGCTCAGTTTGTATACACCATATGTCTGGAACAAACTCCCAGAAAACTGCAGGTCTGCTGCAACTCTCAGTTCTTTTAAATCAAGGCTGAATACTTTTCTGTTTGCTGCTGCCTTTTATTAAATCAAATAATAATTAATTTCTTACACTGCACTGTAACTTTTACTCTCCTGTTTTATCTTGTTTTAATTTCTATTAACTCTTTTTGAATTCGTTTTCTATTGCTCTATGTTGCTTTTATGTTTTATGTAAAGCACTTTGAATTTCCTTGTTGTTGAAATGTGCTATACAAATAAACTTGCCTTGCCTTGCCTTACATGCTTGTCATCATGTCATCATCAAAACATCAGATGGTCATATTGGTTCATACAACATAATGAACAGCCCCCTCTCCACACACCCACAAAACCTAAATGAAAAACATTCTCAACCCGCCCCCATTACTTTCATCCAATCATACTGCTTCTTACATTTCAATGTTCTATTCCAGCGTTCATTTGCTGCAAAAGTTGTCTCATTGAATGATATTTTAATATTATTAATTAAATAGTTAGAACAGAAATGTTATTTGATATGGTATGCATTGAGCATGATTAAAATGTTAAGAATTGAGAGTTGTTGTTTTTTTACTCCAATACTCATAGTGTCTGCAGTCCAGCAGGGAGTGCTGCAGCACCCCACTTCCAATGATAATGCACAGATGGCAGCAATTCCAATAAAATGAAAAGATTTTGCCACAGAATTTTCGTTTAGTTTAAAATTCTGGTGTGACCGAGCCTTAAACAGCTGAGAGGAGAAGTGTATAAATCCTGGGCAGTATCTCTCTCATTTTCTCCCTCACATTCATTACCTCCATTAGTCTGGTTTCATGTCATGGCAGCTCATTAGGCTGCAGATGGGTGAAGCTTCTTGTCACAGAAAGCTCTCACCCTAACCCTTCCTGAAGCAGGCCAAGAGGACATATGTGTTGCTACAAATGGGGCAGGAGGGTCACTCCTGGCCAGTAACTTATTGGTTAATAATCTCACTGACACTGAGCAAGCTAGTTATGTGTGCTACTGCTGATTAGCATGGCCTCCTTTCATGGCCCTCCTCCTTGATGAAATTCAGAGAGACAAAATTAAAAACAAGCTCCACAATATTCTTGTAGTAATGAGCCACCCAAGTCTTTGTCCCTCCTCATATAGCATATTGGATTTCTTTGTCAAATGTTTCCCCTAAGTGCTCTTTTCGCCTTATAGTCCTTCTGTTTGCTCTCTGAGAGACAAACTTATTTTAAATTGCTGCCTCTTGTCAGAAAAAGTTAGCATGTGATGGCCAAAACTTGCCAGCAGCACCGTCCAGCTCTCCTGTTTGTTCCTGGAAGTGACAGTGAGCATCTTGTTGTTTTATTAGTGCTGGTGCAGAGGGAATCTAGCTCAGGTGTCAATCAGACACATAAAGCATGCACCTGCCTGCCTGGGGCCCCTCTGAAAGCAGGCTAAATGAGAGAGGCAGGAAAGTAACAAATTGAGTGTGTTATCCCAGCCTTTATCCCAGCTGCTGTGGTGTCCCACCTTCGGCAATTTTTTTGTGTAGTGCCATAAAAACCTGTTGCCTTTCATTTAGCAAAGAGGCTTGTGGGCCGGAGAAGGGGTGACGGTAAACGAGCATGTCTGATGAAGTTTGACAGCTGCCGACAGAGATAGCGATTTCTGCCTCAATGGCTCAAAGAGGGTTTACCTTTGATTCAGAGCTCTGCTTTGTATGTTCTGTGAAATGTCACTCATGTCAGGCATTTAACTTGTGAACATTTATGTTAAGGGGTAACATTTATCATATTAAATCTAGTCTTATTTGCTTTTAGCTATTTACGCCTGTAGCTAGTCCGATATTTGGCTGTTGTAAAGTTTTTAATAAATCAATAAACAAAGAACAGAGCAGGATTTGACGATGCGTTGTGTCAAATCTGAAATTCAGAAAACTATTGTAGCTGTGGTTCAGCATGTCAAGGACACTTGCAGACAAAACTGAAGCTATTTACCAGTTAATATGAATTGAACCCTCAGCTATGGTCGTGAGCTCTGGGTGACTGAAAGAATAAGAATAAGGGCAACTGTGGCTTAGTGGTACAGCAGGTCCACCAATTGGAAGGTCGGCGGTTCGATCCCAGCTTCCCCCAGCCCACGTGTCGAAGTGTCCTTGGCAAGACACTGAACCCCAAATTGCTCCCGTGCCTTCGGTGTGGGAATGTGTGTGAATGGGGTGAATGAGATTTGTAGTTGAAGCGCTTTGAGTAGTCATAAAGACTAGAAAGGCGCTATATAAGTGCAGTCCATTTACCAAGATCATGGATACGGGCAACCAAACGGAGTTTCCTTCACAGGGTATGTACCACACTCACTTACAAATGCAGGACTTTAATACCAGAGACCTTCTTTTATTTGCTCTTATATCAGGAAAAGGCAATTGTACAAGACTAATCAATGAATCACCATTTTAAAGTAAAACATTGGTATAATAAAAATACCAATTAATAAGAATGAGGGTTCCAATTACCAGAAAGACAGCAGCCAGTTCCACACAACATTTAAGTATCCTTGTTGTTATTATCGCCCAGGTGCAAATGGATGTGAAATTAAACTGGAGAGAGTGCTTCCTGGGGGTCAAGGAATATCTACCACTAAACTTATACTTAGTCATTTAATGGTTAAAACTGCAAGATGTAGCAGTATTTTCCCACAGTTATTTTTTTACAGTTAATAGATTGTTGCTGGTCAACAATTGTCTCATCTGCCCTCTCAAAGATGTAAACCAGATTGCCTGTGGGATGTGACCACATTCTGTCAACCACACTCTGTTATGTAACTTAATTTCCCTGTGCTGTATGAGATTTAAACGCCCCCTTTTGACATGTGTGGCTCTGTCTCTGGTGCTGAAATATTAATGAGGAGTGCCCTCGAGGGCAATGGGATACATTTTATTTGCAGGGGTATATTCATCATCTTTGTCATCATCGGTCAGAAATTCAGTTGTGTTGTTCTAGTAGCAGCTAATGTAGCCTCAAGCAGAGATGAGGAGTGGGATACAAAGGTCTGGTGAGCTCACTTCTATGAGAGTTTCACTTGAATTAAAACACAGGTAATATGAACGACAAGTTGATTTGTGCAGAGCTGATTTACAAAAAACTTTAAAGACAGAGACCATTTAAAGTTCTGACTGAAAAGTTCTTTGATACACAAGACACTGGCATCGAGAAGCTTGAGTTTCTGAGGAGTACTTGAAAGCTGTCCCGGGTCCTGAAGTCTGCTGTGCTGTAATAGAGACTGCATGCAGAGAGAAAGAGATGAGACATGTGCTGGCAACCTCTGTCCACCCACACACCCACCCACCTTTGCAACCTAGAAGAAAGTAAGACTTTTGGACTCCAAAATATGCACAAGGATCCATGATCTGTGTATTACATAGTAACAACAGAGTAGTTCTGCTTAGCTGCTCTATTTTGAATTGATGTGGTAATTGTAAAAAAGTCTATGCATTTGACAGTTAGGGGCTGGTGTGTTAGAGCTGAAATAGATTTTGTTATTGTGGTTATGTAAATATGTAAATGTTATTTAATTTAGTTATATTGTTTGCATGCAAAGACATGGGTCGAATTATTTTAGTATTGTGCATTTGGTACATTTTTTAATTGAATGGTATAGCAGATTACATCTGTTTTAAAAAAATTTATGTTTTACTTTTGGACTTTCAAACGCTCTGGAGTTATTAGAATCGTTTTGGTCATGCGAGTCATAAACAAGCCTACGCAGCCACCTCTGGAATCTAAGTTCTACACTTTACTTAACACAACAGATACAACAATGTGTCTATACACAAGTTCCCCCTGATAGTTTATACATTATTCACTTCATGCAAAAGTTTATTGTGGTTCACACGGTTCTTTCATTTTAGATAAGCAATACAATTTTGGATTCCAACCACAAACAAAGCAAGTTTTTTTTTCCTCACTTGGTTGAACTACATAATTTTACCAGATTTAAAAGTGTTAAAGCTTTCCTTCTTTTTCCATGTCATGTGTTTTGTTTCCATATCTGCTATGTTCTACATGATGTTTTGCAATCAAGCCTAGCTTTATTAAAATGTGGCTAACTTAATCATTGTACTAACAAGTACGAAATGATGAAACAAGTACTAAATGACTAAATTAAAAAGTGAGACACAGCCATTGTTGTTGTACTTATAGCAGAGGTATGAACACTTATACCAGACACTGACATCCAATATCCACTGCGGTCCAAAGGTATCTCAATTGAGCAAAGGGGCACAGCTGGAACAATCAACCAGATGCAAATGCAGACAAATAGGAAGACTGGTAAAGTTTAGGGATTTATTGCTACGATAAAAGGTATGTACAGGCTTACAGGCAGGTACAGGTTGGCAGGCAGGCAGATGCAGATGCAGATACAGATAGGTAGGCAGGCAGGTACAGATACAGGTAGTCAGGCAGGCACGTACATGTCCAAGTTAAAGTAAAAGAAGCTCGCAACCAATAACACAAGACAAGAAACCCACATAGCAACTTGAACAGGAAGAGAATGGCAATGAATGGGTATAAGGAAGTGGGAATACGGGTGGGGGGAAGAACAAAGAGGCAGAATGTGACAATGTGAGAGGACACTTGTGGATATGATTATACTGTTGAGTTCAAACTAATTTAAGAATAAAGAGTGTATATTAACAAACATCTACATTAAACATTTTTAATATTGAATTAGACTCCTTCTTATTTAGAAAAAGATCTCATAAGGAGTAGGACAAACCTGCATGCTCATACGTGTGGGGGTGGCTGTGGCTCAGGAGGTAGAACTGATCAAAGGGTTGGCAGTTTAATTCCAGCTCCTCTTATCCACGTACCAGCCCATGATGACTGAAAAGGTAGGCTGATATTAAAATGTTTAATAAGAATAGGTTTTCACAAGTGTCGTCTCAACATTTATCAGAGTAGAAATGGATCACTGAAATGGAGATCTGCATGGCCAGACAAGGCCATTTATCTGTGTATCACACACACACACACACACAATAATAATGTTGTAGCTTGTCGATGTCGAGCTGGTTTTAACTACTTTATATACAGTTAGCTTGTCCAGTGGTTCCCAACTGAAAGATTATGAGGGGTTCTTAGATGACATATGGGAGAGGAAATAACAAAAAACAACATTTTGCTACACAGATTTGTAGTCTTTTTACAAAAATACAGTACAAAAATCCCCTCTGAAATGTAATGCAGTAGAAATATAAAGAAGAATAAAATAGAAATACTCAGGTAAAGTACAAGCACTCCAAAACTGGACCTAAGTGCAATACTGAAGTTAATGTACTTACATTACATCTGCTTTTTCACACACGTGCATTCACACACGAAATGGATTCTGAGATAAAGAGAGAAGAATATAGACGAAACCCCAAAACCAGCTGCTTAAAGAAGTCTGGAGTCAGAGGTAAAAAAGCTTTGATATTATATTTTCCTCCAAATGATTTGCCTTTGGGCCTGCTGTAAAAATCTTCTGTCTATTAACTCAAACCTACATCCTGCAGTACAATCAAATTTATCCTGATCACAGGAAATATTTGGCCTCAGTTCCACTCTGACCACCTTGGTGGTCTTACTGACAGTCAACTCCCACACCAAGTTAGAAAACAATAATTTATTGAAATTATTGACCAAGATTTACACTGTAATACAAAGAAACATTTTTGCAACACTGGATGGACAGTTAATTGTAGTCTACAGCTTATATGGGTTCACTGATTTTCATTTCTTTTTGAATAAATATATACATAAGTGCATACATATGTATAGACTGTATATATATCTTTGTGAGACACACTTTCAAGCAAAAATAGCATCACATCACACAGCAATGCCCTCTGTATACAGGGGTGGTTATCAAGGCCTTTTCATTAGTTTCAATACACCCCTATACAGGGCAAAATAACCTCAACTCCACAAAATGCACGAGAAAACGCAACAACACCTGCACTGCAAATATAAACTCTGAATCCATTGTGTGAAGGAAGTTCATCTGTAGCAGAGTCTCAAAACAATGGGGGGAAATAACTCTGAGGTTATTATATTTTTATATTTAAATTTTTTATCATAATAATTTCACTTATTTCCAAAGCAGAACAAACCGTTTCAGAAGGGTCCTTGAACTTGCCATAATGGAGAGATCTGCTTTTTGCTCGTTGCTAAAGAAAATCAGCAAAGCTTGTGAAACTATTGTGGATATAAATGGAATTATTTCATCCCTGCGGGCAAAAAATTATAATCCGCATTCTATAGGAAAAGTTCGATTTTAAGACAGAATATGAGTTGCAGGGTGGAATCTTCCTCTTGTCGGTCTGATCCGCAAGTGTTGATTAGATTAAAGTGAAGTTTATTTCTGTTATTGCTGTTCTGGGATGTAATGTTGCGATTATGCCATATTAGTCCGGGTACAAAAGGAAACCGGAAAACGTGCTGTATTTGTTGTTGTTTCCGCCGTGCGCCTTGCCACCGTCCAATTTGACATAAATCTCGTCCCCGGAGTCCAGATGCAGGACGACGCTGTTACTGGCGTAGTCGTAGTTCTGGTCGGCGTCCTGTGCTATGGCGCTGGCTCGGACCTGCAAATTAAGAGATAGAGAGAGAGAGAGCTTTGATCCAGCAGTATATGCCCCCCCTGCAGGCGGACGCACGTGTTAAATTTACAGCTGGACCGATTGACCAGAAGTGCGCGCGGAGCCTGAAATAACCATAAATCCCCTGCCATTTATGTCACAATTCACGATAAACCTCGAGCATTCAGCATGTTAGACATTTATTGACCAAACGGGATAAGATAAAGAACCAACATCCACACCATAGTCATGGATTTGAGATATATTTGCGTGCGTAATTGTTCTACATGGTTGTGTTGCGCAGTGGAGCGCTGATTCATACACAGGCAAGAACCTTAATTTGTTTAATCAGCACGTGCACACCATACCGTAGGTTTTAAGGGTATACCAAGGGAATATTTACCTGTCCGTTTTTACATAAGTCTGCCCACATACTTGTCCCGTCTCCACCGCGCATCAGCACATGATAGGTGAAATAGTAAATCCCGGACACTTGGCATGTGAACTTGCCGGTTGTCGGGTCGTAGTGGTTCCCCAGGTTCGTGACAACGTCGTCGAACCTTAACACTTCGTATCCCTCGTGAGGGTTTTTCAGACCCACATAAAATGCTATCTTTGCCCCGCCGATAGCAGAGCCCAGCTCTCCACCGGTCTCCGTACGCGCTGTGCCCACTACCCCGGAATACTCCATCTTTCTAGAATCTCCTCTATCCCCCGGCGGCCCTCTCGGACCGGGTGGCCCCGGTTCGCCTGGCGGACCCCTCGGCCCGGGTTTCCCAGGCCGACCCGGCTCGCCTTTAGTCCCTTGAACAAAGGTCGGAGAAGGGATGGCGCTCAGGTCCTGCATGACCTCCAGAGCCGTGGCGCTCGGTTTGGGGTGGTACGGGTCACATATCATCCGACAGGTGCCCATCATCTCGTAGTGCGCATCGGTCTTGGAAGTTTGGACCAGCAGGGGAATCGCGATGATGAGAGCCAATACCATGATGATACCAACCACAGCGGCGACGATTCTCTTTCTCTGGAGAGTCCGAGAAGCAAGCGCTAAAAAGTCCGTTTTGCTTTGGGACGTAATGGTGGAAGGTGGTGAGAGCGGTAAAAGCCACGGCAAAAAGAGTGGACCAAAACGGAGTTACTCAGCCAAGGAGAGAGAGAATAAAGAGAACAAACGCGTTGTAACCCAGTGCACTCTGCAGCGTTTGGCGTGGTGCCAGTGTCACTTGGCTTCACAGAATTGACGAGGGAAATATTCTATTTGGCATGGCTAGACGCGGCGGATCTCGGAGCAGAAAAAGCTTTCCAGCTGGTTTTGTTAGTCTTCAACAAGCGTGAGGGGAGTGGAGCGCTGCTGACGTAACAAGTTCAGAGCGAAACCTGTTGCAATTTGGATTAAGACTGCAACAATAATCATGCCATCTTTATGTATGAATTATAAATCCCCCTGCATAGCCTCAAGGGCATAGGATCAGGAAGCATTACTGACACTGAATTACTGAATTTCTAGCAGACTGTGAGACATTTCCTCTTATCTCCCTCCTTTATAGAAACATCATCTTAATAGAGGTTGTCTTTGAGAAGAGGGCCTAAATAAATTCATTTAAATGGAGCTGTTCAAATGTACAATCCGCATGAAAAGGTGTGTCCAAAGGAAAATACAGCAATGATCTTTATTCTTAAACCACCTGAACTTTACTTAGGACTTCTAAAAATGACAGAGAAATTGTCTCTGTTTAAAGACAAGTTTATTTTATGTCTATGCTTATTTATTTTATGTGGCAAATAAAGTTATTATACTAGAGAAGCTTGACCTGTGCAACATTAAAGGTCTCCTTTATTGTGCATTGTGGACATTTCTTGTAAAAAATCACTCAACCTGCTCATGGTAAATGGACAGCATTTATGTAGTGCCTCTCTAGTCTTCTAACACAAAGTATAGAAACAACAAAAAACATGTTCTTAATTACCACTAGTGGTGTGTAACCAGTTAGATAGTTTTGGTTTTGCTTGTCCAGGTTTGGTATATCTGGCTTTGAGATTTCTGCCTCCAACCCCTCCACTGTATTGGGGTGCAATGTAAGTTCTTACTTGATAACAAACTGATCCTGCACAACTGACTCCATTATAATCTAGACACTTGTTAACAGCATGTGTTTCCTGTTACCCTGCTAGAGGTCAGTCAGCAGTTTCACCTCATACCCTTCACCAGTGGCACCACCTTTAGCTTCTATGTGAGAAAGAGCCTCTACAGTTGGAGCCATCTAAAAGTTGGCTGGTGCCCATTTTCTGTTTGTCTAATCGGTTACAGAGGCACGGCTTGCCTTCTGTTGTCAGGATCAACTAATCCTTATCTCCACAGATCCAGGATTTAACCTCTCCTCATATCCCCTTGTCTCAGCAGGCTAAACTAGCAGCTAACAAAGCGCCCATGTCGATTCCCAGGAGCTCCCCCCACCCTGCTGATGAGTTCCCGACGCGCACACACACACACACACACACACACACACACACACACACACAAACACACACACACACAAGCACAGACACAAGCACTGCTGCATAACACAAGCAGATCCATGAACACAATCCATGTAGACAAGTGCACTGACACATAAACAGGAAGCCACAGAGCCTCCACAGTGTTACCACTCTCCCTGATGGGCACAAATTAAATCATTATATGTTGGTGATTAGCATCCTTGTGGATTTGAGAAAAAAGTTCAAATAAAACAGATTCACTCAGCTTGATTTTTAAAAATTGAATAATGGATATTCATTGTGAAGACAGTTTTTACGCATTTAGACCAAGGTATTCCCCATGGTAACCCAGAGATAATGGAAGGTAAAAGACGGCTTTGATTCAGTAACAGCTCACGCTTCTCCTCTGCAGTCCCAATCTGTTTTAGATTCTGCAACCTGAGAACATCACAACCTGAAAACCAAGTTCCTTCATTTTGTCACTATATCTATTACTTCACATTACATTACATGGTTATTTGTTGTAATGGCACAAACATGCATGCTGTCACTTTTCGTGTGTACAACAGAGTGCAACACCTGTCCAATAATGTGCACCGTTATCTCATTACATATCATCCCTCTCAATGACAGGAGACTTTTCACTGCATCTTCAAGTGTAGCCATTCAGAACAGCTGTAACACGTTTGCCTTTAGATGTGGTCTGAAGATATTTTGAACAAACTAGTTTGTTTCAAGCATACCTAGACAAATCAAGTGGGTATCTTCCAAAGTTACACTCTTTTAGTATGAAATTTCTGTTTCTGTGGACAGTGTTTTCATGTTGAGCTGCCTTCAAGGGATTCCTGGTAGTTACATCTAAATTTGTTATTGGGACAGGACACCTGCAATAAACTTAAACCTTACTAGGTGCAGCAGCTGGTAGCTCCTTCAAACTTCAATCTTGCTACATTTTTGTTTTAAATTGTTAATTTTTTGGCTTTATTGCTGAAACATCATTGAATGATGTCTGATTGAATTTGATTTAAAGGGCTAAGCCAAAATTGTTCAGATCTACTGGATCTGGAGATATTGACTATGGAAATGGCTGTGCATGTAGATGCAGCAACCTGTTGGCTAGCTCCTTCAAACTCCACTACATTTTTGTTTTTATCTGTTATCTTATTTTTTTCCGGCTTTATTGCTGAAACACATCTTACCTATTCATCGGAAGAGCGGCGGCCCTTGAGACGATCCTCCCCTCCAGATCAACCGGACCAGACACCACGGTGGATGCTGTGCGATTGCCCCGGGAGAAGAGGAAGAGCAGGGATAGGAGCCAAGCTGGCCCAGTTTGGACTTAAGGCTGCTCCTGGCTAATGTCCGGTCTGGACGAAATGGGACTCAGGCTGACCAAGCAACAGGACATCTGAGATGGTGTCCACATCTTTGCAAAGACCTGCTCCACCAACATCCTGGATCAAGCACTCAACAGGCGGACAGTGTTCGAAGCTGAAGGAGCGCAAGACGGGATGAGGGAAAGCAGACCCTATGTTTACATCGATGGTGCTTGGTGCTCAAGCACAGTCAAAGTGGATGTACACTATTTCCAGATGTCAAACATTTTATGTGAAGATACACACAGATGGCATGAAGGGACTACTAACTTAATTTCATTGTACAAGCATGTGTTGTATAATGATAAATAATTTACCTTGTACCTTGTAGAACTAAGGAAGTGCTTTGTCTAAAGCCCCATTCGAACAGGATTAACAGGGGGAGGTGGGGAATTAAATATCCACTGTGCTCATCACTCATTGTTTCAGATGGCATTTTAATCATCAGGAAATTACAGGATGTGGTCTGTAATAAACATGGACATTCCACAGGACAAAGCCAAAAGAAAAAGCAAAAAGCCTCCTCAGTGGGGTGTGGGAAAGTTGAAGGGGAGGCACGGGGGCAGAGGCGTGAGGCAAAGATATTGCCTGAGGTGAATTTGAGTCAAACATTTTACTCCTTCTTGAAGTCATAACCCTGACAAATCTTTACACACAGACATGAAACACATAGCAATATCAATCAGTGTGACTTACACTTCCTGAGGATATCATACACTGAGACTTTACAGTGAAGTGCTGACTTGCTGCGGTAAGCGTATTGTCTCATTTCCGGTCACCGGTGTTTGTGTGTTACAAGTAGCGTATATTTGCTGCTCTAGCTCATCACAGTTTATTTTGTTCGATTCTTTATTATAGTGACTAACTATCTGCTATACATTTAAACGTACACTAGTTCTGCTCAAGCACTCATAGCGCTCTCCTTCTTTTAATGACTTTCTCGCTAATCCCACAGTTTACACGCTTTTCAGTTTTGCTAGCTACTGCAGCTAGAAATGGCTTCTCTCTCTCTCCATCTCACTCTCCAGCTTGGTGTGTCAAATGTTTAGCTATTCCTCTGCCTCCTTTAGTAATAATGGTACATGTAATAAATGCAGCTTATTTGTAGCATTGGAGGCGAAGCTTAATGAATTGGAAACACAGTTCTGCACCATGGGAACTCAATTTATTTTATACTTAAACCCACTTGGTACTTAATTTATTCTCTGACCTGTATTACAGTGTATTATATATATTTTTTTGCTCAGTACTTCTATTCCTGTGTGCACTGATGTGATAGTGAGCTGCTGTAGCAAAAGAGTTTAGCCGGGGATCAATAAAGTATTTCTGATTCTGATTCTGATTATGAGCTGTAGTTAGCAAGCACCCAGTAGCCGGTGCCTACCAGAGGTAGCTCCTGTTAGCCGTCCCCCGAAACCAGGAAGGCTGGGTAACTGTCCGAAGGAAGCACAGCCCTAAGCAGAAGCCCACAGTTCACCACCAACCTGTTCATGTTTCTAACAAGTTCTCCCCACTCAGCGACACACCCGCTGGGAAACCAACTCTGATTATTGGCAGCTCCATTTTGACAAACGTGAAGTTAGCGACACCAGTCAAATGTATTCCTGGGGCCAGAGTGGGTGACGTTGAATCCTATTTAAAACTTCTGCCTAAGGATAAATGTGAATACAGTAAGATTATTCGTAAGTTATTCACATCGGTGGTAATGACTCCCAAATGCCAACTCCAGAACACACACTCACCGCGTCTGCCCTCTGAGCCTTGTCGATCCTCCACGGGCCGCGGTGGGAGGTTTCCTCACTGGCAACAGACTACACCTGCCTCGCCCGCTCAGGAGGAGCCCCCACCAGTGATCTTTTTGTCACATTTACAATAGAAACTGTTTGAACTAACGATCCAGTCCTCTCCCTCGCTGTGTTCTACTTTTGGGTCTTTTAGATCGTGAAACATAACAATTACTGGACTACATGCCATTAGGACGGTGTAGTCCCTCATTCGTCCAGGAGTGTTCTATAGTTGAAAAGGTTTCAGTCGTAGTCATCTGGACACTGTTTTCAGAATCAAGACGTTTCGGCTCCCATCCGGAAGTCATTCTCAATTGTGAAAAAATGGACCGGGAACTCAGAAATCTAAGCTACTCTGTGTTACATAAGCCTTGCCCTCAGGAAGGAGTCTACCTGAGTATCTGTTGATTACTCTAGCTAGTTTCACCTGAAACTGACCTAATTGTTTCCATGATGGCCCAGTAATCAGTAATCAGGCCTATTGTTTTCTGGCTGCACCTCCCTCATCACTGTACCTGATTAGCATATGATTGGCGTGACCAAGGTGCCAATACACTGTGGTAAACTTTGGGCAGATTGAATCTCAGACCACCATTTCTGTTCAAAGAGGGGTTTTCTTTTTTCACAAAAATAGCTTTCTTGAAACCCGTTCAAACCAACTCTTCTCTCTACTTAGAATCTTCACCTCACTGTCTTCAAATGTGTGGTTTGTAGCTTTTAGATGCAAATGCACGGCCCTCTGCAATCCTGAGTTAGCGTGTCGTCTGTGCTGATAAAGTCTTTTGTGAAGTGGCTGTTTAGTCTCACCTATGTACCGTTCTTTGCAGTTTTCCTCACTGCATTGAATTGAGTAAACTACATTGCTCTGTTTTGTGTGGGCATCTTGTCTTTAGGGTGAACGAGTTTCTGTCTTAAAGTGTTGCCTGGTTTAAAGAAAACAGGAACATCGTGCTGTCTAAAGATCCTTTGTAGTTTTTCAGACAGTCCAGATACATAATCAAAGGATTACCACCACCATTTTACTGTTGGTATGATGTTCTTTTTCTGAAATGCGGTGTTACTTTTACGCCAGATGTAATGGGACACACACCTTCCAAAAAGTTCAACCTCCTCAGTTCACAGAGTATTTTCCCAAAAGTCTTGGGGATCATCAAGATGTTTTCTGGCAAAAATGAGATGAGCCTTAATGTTCTTTTTGCTCAGCAGTAGTTTTTGTCTTGGAACTCTGCCACGCAGGCCATCTTTGCCCAGTCTCTTTCTTATGGTGGAGTCATGAACACTGACCTTGAGGCAAGTGCGGCCTGCAGTTCATTGGATGTTGTTGTAGGGGTCTTTTGTGACCTCTTGGATGAATTGTCGCTGCAAAACTTTAGAAATGGCTTTATAACCTTTTCCAGACTGATAGATCTCAATTACTTTCTTTTTCATTTGTTGCTGAATTTCGTTGGATCTTGGCATGATGTCTAGCTTTTGAAGATCTTTTGATCTACTTCACTTTGTCAGGCAGGTCCTATTTAAGTGATTTCTTGATTTAGAACAGGTGTGGCAGTAATCAAGCCTGGGTGTGGCTAGAGAAATTGAACTCACACAAAGGTGTGATAAACCATAGTTAAGTTATGTTTTAACACGTGGGGCAATCACTTTTTCACACAGGGCCATGTAGGTTTGGATTTTGTTTTCCCTTAATAATAACAACCTTCATTTAGAAACTGCATTTTGTGTTTACTTGTGTTATCTTTAACTAATATTTAAATTTGTTTGATGATCTGAAACATTTAAGTGTGACAAACATGCAAAAAATAAGAAATCAGGAAGGGGGCAAACACCACTGTAGATCTCTATCAGTTGTGCCCAGGCTTTGATCTAATCATAACCAAATGTGTGATTTATCCTGTTTAACTGGTGAGATCTGACGGCAAAGATCTCTTTTATGCCACACCAAGATCCCCCCGATGTTCTGTCCTTGCGTATGTTTTTTAATTTTATAGAGGGCACCATGACTTCATTATATCCTGGAGGACAGTGAGTGAGAAGATAATTTTGACACCATGTTTCTGTTAACACAATTACATCAACATCTTTGATAGATTTCATGAATTCAAAGGTTCAAAGGTTGAGGAGTGCAGACCCTGAATATTTCAGCAGCTTATATGAAATGAACGCATTAAAACAATCACAATTAACCTGTAAAGTGAGACAAATATAAAAACACCTACAACTATCTATATATTCACAAAACAATTATAATTTTACATGGATTACATGGAGGCATGTATTACTTTCACTAATATTAACATTGTACTACTATTTCTATTGTTTTGTTTCTCAAGTGAGAAGGTGTTCTGAGTATGTGTCTTAGCTGAACAGAAGCTGGGTGCACAGGGTGTGCAGCATCTCTCTGATGTCTCCCAGCTCAGAGGTAGCATGGGGAGGGACTGAGGGACTGTGGTAGGTCGGGCTACAACTTCAGCATAGCTCCGCTGCTGTGGGTGTGGAGGGGGACCGGGGGCAGCTTCTGCAGTATGGCTCCTGTGCAGTGGGTGGGGCAGAGGCCAAGGGTCAGGTGCTATCACAGGGAAGCTAGGGTGGGCAGAGCTGGCTGTTGGCAGCTAGCTGAATGGATGTATCAACAGGTGCCAGGGTGTTGTTGGGCTGAGTGCAGAGCAGAGAGGGTCGGACAGAGACAAGGCAGGGGTTTGAGACACTGACAGGGAGAGTCTGTGTCTCTGTACTTGCCATTGTGGGGACTGATGAGAGTTGGTCTGTCAGGTGTTGGACTTGCCTGGTGAAGCCAAGGCATGGTTGTCTCTCTTTAGCTGCTGGAGCTCCTCTTTAAGCTGCTGTAGAGTGTTGTCTGGGTGGTCAGACAGCCTGACTTGGGTCAGCTCTTTGAATTCAGCAAAGTCCAGGTCCAGCAGGGCCATACTCTCCTTCAGCTTGTTGGTGGCGCTGGCAGGTGTGGGAGGAGCAGAGATGGACAAGGTGGTGGGGTTCCCTGATGGGCTCTCATCATCTTCACTGTCAGAGGGGACATTGATCCTCTTGGTGTCCACCTCAGTTTTTTTAACAGGGGAAATGCGTCTTGAAATGACTCCAGGTTTGGCTTCCTTTCCTTGGACTATAATCTTCCCTTGGACCATGACCTTTCCTTTGGTGTGATGTTAAGCAGATAGTCATCCTTGTCAAGGTGTTCATCTTTACAGATCTTTAATCTGCCTCCTGAGCCGATACCCTCGCTGGACTCATATGCAGAATTGCTGCACAGAGTATCTCTCCAGATGTAGATGGAATCAGTGAAGAATATGAAATTATTCTGAACTGTGCTGTGCTGCCTTCTGGTCGGTTTCCATGGCGACGACTTGTTTACTCCAAGGGGAGCTAGGTAAACTATGTACTTTGCAATCTTTTCTAGCCTACAAACACTGTCAAAAAACTGAACTATATACAGTTTACCTGATATATTACCAACAAGGATCTTTTAATTTTTCTTCTTGTCTTTATAAGGTACCTCTTCTGTTAGCTTCTTCAGTGCAGTTTGTCCTTTGGAATGTTGGTAGCAGTTAACAGTTGCTAGCTAGCTTGACAGTTAGCCAGTTGTTTTGATTTAAAATATATATCCAAAGATGATATTTCCCCTCTGTTCTTGTTGATTAATGTGGTTACCTCTTCTTTAGAGCCCTTTCTTAAGATTATTTGAAGGTTATTTTGCAAAATGTTATACTTTTTTAGGTCCAAGTTTGAGATGTATTCATGAGCTCATCTCTGTCACTTACTCTGTGTGCTTGTCTGTCAGTCTCTTACTCTCTGTCTCTCTGTCTGTCTGTCTGTCTAGGGACTGTGGGCTGCTTCGTTGAAATTTTGTAGGGGGTGCTATCAAGCCATTTTGCCACACCCAAGTACCAGAAAACAAAACACACCCCTTCTGATGCATGTGCCAAGTTTTGTAAGTTTTCAATTATCCCTAGCCATTTTGAAGGATAAAAGACATTAGGGGGCACTATAGAGTCGACATGCCACCCCCACCACCCCCCACCCCAAGTGTGGACCACACCATGAAAAATTCACATGAATTAAATGATGATTGTCACACAAGGCCTACTTGCCAGTAGGTGGAGCAAAGACTGTAGATGGCATGTAGATGTTCTCAGACCATTACTCTTATCAAAAGTGAAATTTGGGGAAGATTTGACATGTACATTCAAGTTACAACAACTTCCTGTATCATGGCGAAACACACCACAGACATGTTGTTTAAGGAAAAGCTTAAACAACGTGACTTCACAAGCTTCACAATATAGCATCATCAAGGTAAAGCTTGTCGGCCTAATTTTGAATTGGATCTAGTCAACCTGGTAAGAAGACTAGGTGAAAGTATAAAACATGTAATTTCCTGTTGCCAGTAGGTAGCGCTATAAATATGTCTGAATATTGGCATGTAGATGTTTTCAGGGTGGGACTCTTATCAAACATGTGAAGTTTGGAGCAGAACTGACCATGTTCACTGAAGTTACAACAAGTTCCTATGAAATGGCAAAAAATCGAACGCTATATCAAGTGTACACCAGACCATGAAACTTTCATGTAAATTAAATGATGATTGTCACAGAAGTCTTACTTCCTGTTGTCAGTAGTAGCAACTTTTCATTGTGAAGGTCTTTAGATTGCTATGCAAAAATTTGACGTTGATCCAATTAATTCTCTAGGAGTTTATTAAAGTACAGAGCCTGTAAATTCAGAAAAATGGCCGAAAAGTCCACATTCAATTCAAAATGGCTGACTTCCTGTTGGGTTTAGGGTATGGGTCCAAGAGGGTTTTTCCTCCCAAATTTGGTACATCTAGGTGAACCATAGCGTGGGTGCTGCTTCATTTAAGGCTGACTCCTTTTTGCCAGTAGGTGGCGCTATTACTATGATTCAAAATTGCCCTGTAGATGTGTTCAGGTCAGGACTTTTATGAAACATGTGAAGTTTGGGGCAGATTTGTCCAAGTGCAATGAAGTTATAACAACTTCCTAATTCATGGCGAAACATGGAAATTTGACGCCACACCATGGACACTTAGCACAACTTTTGATAACTTTTCATCGCAAAGGTCTTTAGATTACGCTGCCCTAATTTGAAGTTGATCCGATTAATTCTACAGGAGTTCGTTAAAGTACAGGATGTGTAAAATGCAAGAAAATGACCACTAAATTCAAAATGGCCCTTCCTGTTGGGTTTAAGGTATGGGTCCATCTGGGGTTTTTTTTTACATCTGGACATAATACATATGCCTCCCTAATTTCGTACATTTAGGTGAAACATGCCACGGGGAGCTCTTTAGGGGGCGCTATGGAGCCATTTTGCCACACCAATGCGCAATACCCATAAAACATCACATTTTTCGCCACATCTGACATGAGTCATGCAAAGTTTCATGAGTTTTCGTGCACATTTAGGCTCTGAAAAATACGAGTGAATGTGGCAAATAAAAATAATTCCTTCAGTAAGGGAGGCGGTGTAGTCCCTCATTCATCCAGGAGTGTTCTATCGTAGAAAAGGTTTCAGTCGTAGTCATCTGGACACTGTTTTCAGAATCAAGACGTTTCGGCTCCCATCCGGAAGTCATTCTCAATTGTGAAAAAATTGGACGGGAACTGGAAATTTAAGCTACTCTGAGTTACATAAGCCCTGCCCTCAGGAAGGAGTCTACCTGAGTATCTGTTGATTACTCTAGCTAGTTTCACCTGAAACTGACCTAATTGTTTCCATGATGGCCCAGTAATCAGTAATCAGGCCTATTGTTTTCTGGCTGCACCTCCCTCATCACTGTACCTGATTAGCATATGATTGGCGTGACCAAGGTGCCAATACACTGTGGTAAACTTTGGGCAGATTGAATCTCAGACCACCATTTCTGTTCACAATATTATATTAATATATATACACAATATTATCACCTTGGTCACACCTATCACATGCTAATCAGGCACTTAGCAGTGATGAAGTAGATGCAGCCAGAGAACAATAGGCCTGATTACTGATTACTGGGCCATCTTGAAACTATTAGGTCAGTTTCAGGTGAAACTAGCTATTAACAGATACTCAGGCAGATTCCCTCCTGAGGGCAGGGCTTATGTAACTCAGAGTAGCTTAAATTTCCAGTTCCCGTCCAATTTTTTCACAATTGAGAATGACTTCCGGATGGGAGACGAAACGTCTTGATTCTGAAAACAGTGTCCAGATGACTACGACTGAAACCTTTTCTACTTCAGCAAGGGAGGAATAAGGACCTTGCAGCGGTTACTGCTCGTGCCCTAATAATTCTTTGCATGCCAATAGATGATAAATATAGCCGCAGGCCACAATGAGCGGGTTCAAACCCTTTTTGTGCTCAACAGAAGGAAACAGCTCAATTGGCTAAAATTATAAGGGTTTCAGGCTTCACAAAGCCGAGTAAAGTCACTTCAGCTTGTTTAATTCAGTTTGAAAGAAAGAGTGAGACCAATTACACAGTTGTTTCATCATCAGAAAGCCTGCAGTGTGGATGTGAGGGGCGTGGCCTTAGTCACCTCTAATGCAAACTAAAGCTGCAACCTCTGGATCCCTGAAGCTACAGCACAGAGCCCAACCAGACATGGAAGGGAAGATAAGGAAGAAAAAATTTTTTAAAAGTGACCATGTGCAACAAATGAACAGGGTGACAATTTTGTTTTTTATTCAGACAGCATTTTTTCCCTCATTGATCCAGTTCTTAGGGCTACTTTAATTCCCTTAAAATGTATGACTGGTCTTACAGAAGGCTTTATGAAGCCTTTTTTCCAGTCTGCGTTTTGTACAGTGGCCAACATGGGCAAACGCACTGCAACTTAAGAAAACACATGCAAACAGACAAAACACAAGCAAATATCTTAATTAATTTGACATGCGTAGCATTTAGAAAACACGCTGCAAATACAGAGACGTGCTACAAATACAGAAACGTGTTGCAAATACACACCACCAAATACACAAAACGAGTGTTTCCAGAGGACACTATAAAGGTTTGTGACTCATGAAGTCCGGTCCGTGGTCCATATCATCCATTCATTGTTTTTCTGTCATTTTGTTTTGTACTGTTTTTCTACTTTGTGCATGTGCAGTCTGATCTGCAGAGTGTGTTTACCTTGAGGGGACATGCAGCTTCAAAGAAAAAGTTTGTAAAGCATTTTTGAAACTGATAATTCAGTTTCAATTCATATTTATTCATGTAGCGCCAATTCATAACAGAAGTTATCTCATTGCACTTTTCCTATAGAGCAGGTCTAAACTGTACTCTTCCCCCAATTCCCACCAAGAGCAAGCACTTTGGGAACAGTGGCAAGGAAAAACTTCCTTTTAAGAGGCAGAAACTTTGAGCATAACCAGACTGCTGTCAGTCACAGATAATAACCAGGTTCATCAATGATGACAGACAAACTGTGGCCTGTTATTAACGTTGGAGTGACCAAGTGTACATAAATAGCATTTCCTAGGTATATATCTGTCGTAACTTAATGAGTCAAAAACCGCGGCAACAGCATGTCCAAGCCGTGTTCAACACATTTTAGTGTCCCCAGGAAACACTTCCGTTGTCGTTTTGTGTATTTCCAACACATTTCTGTATTTGGTTGTGTTGTGTGTATTTGCAGCGTGTTTGTGTAGGCTATTTGCAGCGTGTTAAATTGATGAAGATGTTTTGTCTATTTGCTTGTGTTTTGTCTATTTGCATGTTTTCTTAAGCTGTAGTACATTTGCCCTTATCAGCCACCGTAGTTTTGAATTAAGTGATTAAATGGAGTAAATGAGTGGCTGATAATATAATTCAATCAAGTTTCTTAAATGCAGCGAGTTCTGCTTTTCACACATAATTAATACATTGAACTGCAGCAATAAACACGTTTCAATAAACACTGCAAGGATGTCTGTTTCGATATACAGGCGATATTCTGATTCAGAATTTTCAACATCTGTTTTGCTGCAATATTTTGCATTTGTCCACATACAGTAAACTTTAGATTGCGTGCACAGTATCCTCAAAACAGTTTTCATTGTCGTCTGTGTTACTTGCAGTGTTCCTGTATTTGGTTATGTATTTGTCTATGTTTTCTTAAGTTGCAGTGCGTTGAGTTCTGCCTTGCATTTCTGGTGTATTTTACAAACTTTTTGGGTATACGTCTTTAAAGGCAACACTGGAACACATTGAGAGATGTGTAGTAACGAGTTACATTCACTCCGTTACATGTTCTGAGTAAATGCTCTGTTATCCTACCACAGCCACATCCCCTCATGACTCTGTTCATAGCAGAATAATGAAGCTACAGTGGGAGATTCAGATGAGACAAAGCATCCTTGGCCTCACTTTTATTCTTTTTTCATGTATGGCTTTCAAATAGTGCTAGCAGCTAATAATAACAGACCACAGCACAGAGTGGAGCAAGATCCAGTTGTGAATGCTGGTCTGAGGTCAGTATATCAGAGAACTGTGCTGGCACTGAACTGAGAGCAGTAAGTGTGTCTGTTGTGTTAACGCTAATAAGTTTAGTATTACATACACACTCTGTCATGCTTCAAAACTACTACTGCTCCAGCTTTCTGTCCTAATGTAAATATTTGAGCTAACAGTGTGTGTCTTTGTGACTGTATTAACCATTTAACTGTGTCACAGGTTGGAGAGCAGCAACAGGGAAAGGAACCAAGTGTAGACAGAGGAGGCAGCAGGATGTCTTCAGTGATTTATTGATGAAATTAGCTTACAGGCTACAGGTAGGCAGACAGGTTCAGGTCCAGATTAAGGTGGACAAGCAAACAACAACAAACAAAGAATGTAATTTAAAAAATGTCTTTACTTACTGGTGTACTTAATAGAGTTAATATTAATATAATATTCACATGAGCTTTTTGTGATCACACTTGAGATACAGAGTGGGAATATTGTCCTGGTGTATATGTAGCAGATGATCTAATCAGGAAATGATGTGGCATTTCATCACAAACTGACCATAACTACAGGTGTATGTTCACTTTTTTACCTTTACCTGAAGAAGACCATCTGCGGTTGAAATGAAGTCAGTCATATCTACATCAAATAAAAGAAGTGGGGAAAACACAGTAGTGTGCCAGTATTATTTCTTTTACTTATTAAGTTGTTCACTACTCAAGTAATTTTTTCAGTAAATACTTTTGTACTCCAACTCAAGCAGTTATTTTGATGACTACTTTTACTTCTACTTGAGTACTTATTTTTACAATGTAACAGTACTTTTACTTGAGTACAGCTTTGGCTACTCTACCCACCTCTGGACACATCTGTGCTGTTATGACAGGTAGGTGAGTGCTGTTGTGGGACAGGCAAAGTGGTGATAATACAGTATTGATATTAAACTTCTTTCATGTTTACACATAGGGATCTTTAAAGTAGTACAGCTAAATACAGCAAAATAAAATATAGTTATACACAGAATCACTGACAATGGCAACATATTTTATTAAGGGGTCATTAAGTTCTTACAGTGGAAACTGGGCTTTTGTGTTGGCTGGATGTAGGCAAGTAAGTAGGCAATTGTTTGCTTGTTGTAATAAATAAATTGATCAGGGTTTTGCTTAAGTCAGTTTGAGATTTTCATTTAGGCAGTGATTTGTGTGGTTGGCAATATCTGCAGGTGGTTGTTTTCATAATAAGCTCACTTAGTTAGTTATCAATATCAGCTATGCTAGCCCAGAAGAAGTGAATCAAATTTTGCCTGGGCCCCTAGAAAGACTGTGGCCCTGCCTGGAAAGCCCTGATTTTGATGATCAGCCCACATATCCTGCAACTCACCTCTCAAACTGTATGATAGCCAAAGCAAATAAGGAATTCTGATTTAGCCAGCATATAAAAGAGTCATTTCCATTCTGTGCTCCATATACAATAGCTTCTCTTTTATCCTCTTCACTTCCTTGCTGACCTCCCAATGGATGTCACATATGTAGGATGAGGGAGACATTGCGGCTGAGTTATGTCCCTGTTTCCTGCTTCCTTCGGGTTGATTTAAACCCCAGGTCCCGTGAATCAGCCATAACGCACAGCCACTGTTTCTCAGATGTGTCACTTCTCTATTCATGGGAGCAATTCGTAATGAGACAGCATTGGAGACCTGAGAATCTATCACGGAGTAAGGCTGCCCCGAGGGGAAGAGATTGGAGTGGACAGCAGACAGTATGCTGCTCAATTCAGGAGTTCACCATTATTCTCCAGGAGTGGGTGGCTTACGGCTAGCCACTGATGCTGGCTAATCACTATGCTAAACGGCTCCTATAAGGTGCTGTCACTCCCTGACACTGACCAACTTTAATGTCACCACACAGCTTTGCAGACAAACCTCTGCCATCCACTCAACATTTAGACAGACTGTCAAATTCTGCAGGAGAGAGAGTTGATGGAGGACAGTGCTGATGTATTTTGACATAGACTGCTGAAAGTAGTGTCACCCTCTGAGTCAAATTTAAAAGACCATACTATCCTTTTGCATGTTTTAACCCATTTACTGTTAATCATTATTGGAAAGTAATGCATTATTTAGATGTGTGTTAAATAATACAAATATTAATATTATCAAAATTATTAATATGGATTAATAATTACAGGGCACCACCCTGGGATCAGGGACCAATAACCAAAAACAGTCTCAAAGGTTGCTGACCACTTAAAAATGTCAATAGTACTATCTTAAATAAATTATAGTGAACAGTGAAGGGTGAATCCAAGCACTGACCGTAAAAAACAGCTGTTATTGCAACACATACACAAAATAACCATAGGCAACTGCTCTTTAAAAGGTACAACAGAGTTTATTTAACCTTAGCACTGATCAATAATTAATAACTTCAGCCAACAACCACTATCGTCTAGTCTAAACTCGATAAGCATACAACAATCAGCAAGCATGGAATGTGGAAAAGACGACAAACAGTCTGTGTGCTCTGCTTTTATGGAGGTGATGACGTCATGGCCAGAGCGCCCAGATTTCCTGTTCCCCCTTTTGGTGGCTCGTTCAGTAGAAATCCAAGGTTTGGATTCAACTGAGATCTTGCGTAAGTGTGAATTAACGGGTGGTAGAGATTTGGCACAGTTTTACTGTTTGGCCTTTGTTTTCCATTCAAGCCTCTTAGTCAAGGCTTTACCTTTTCCAAGTATGACACTGTCTTTGTTCTCCACACTTGGTGAGGCCCAACATATATATACTAAAATATGTGTCATACACGAGAGATAAGGGAGATGAATTTTATGTGTGCTGTAAAGAGGATGTAGCAGGTTCCATTCAGAATGAGGTTTTACTTAATTATTTGTTTTAATGTTTTACTGCATGTTTTTAGATTTATTTATTGTGTATTTTACTCATGTATTGGGACCCCTTTCCTACCTTTGACTCAGAACCACACTCATCGAAGATTCTTTAATTCATTTGAATTAAATTTTATTTTTATAGCGCCAGTTCATAAGAGAAGTTCTCATTGCACTTTTCCTATAGATCAGGTCTAGACCGTATTCTTTATATTATTAACAGAGACCCAACAATTCTCACCAAGAGCAAGAACTTTGGTGACAGTGAAAAGGAAAACCTAAGTTAGTTAAGAGAGAGAGAGATGCAGTAGAACAATGCAAATTCCACATAGGATTTCAAAATAATAATAATGTAATGGCAGTGGTAATATTAATATTAATAAAACAATAATAGTAATAATAATGATAGGAATAATAATAGTAGTAAGACTAATAATAATAAATGTGTTGTGGTTGTCGAGCAGGTTGGGCAGCAGGTGGCCCACAATCACAGATCCAGATTCCGCGTCTCCAGAGGCAGAAATACCTGCTGAAAGCAACAGAAGGACAGAGGAGAGACACGAGAAAACACAAAACTACAGGACAGAGAAGATGCGACTTAGTAACATGCATTAATGGGATACAAATGCACACAGATGGAGAGGGAGAGTTGGAGAGAGGAAAGAGGTGCGTCATGGGTAGTCTCCCAGCAGTCTAGACCCATAGCAGCATTACCAAGGGATGGTTCAGGACTCACCTGAGCCAGCCCTAACTATAAGTTTTATCAAAGAGGAAAGTCTTAAGCCTACTCTTAAATGTGGAGATGGTGTCTGCCTCTAGGAACAACAAGTAAGCCTGCATTCTGGGAGTGCAGTGTTTTAGTGGGGTAATAAGGAACTATAAGCTCTTTAAGATACGATGGTGCCTGACCATAAAGAGCTTTGTAGGTGAGGAGAAGGATTTTAAATTCTATTCTGGATTTTACAGGGAGCCAGTGCAGAGAAGCTAATATTGGAGAAATATGATCTCTTTTCCTAGTTCTTGACAGTACATGTGCCGCAGAATTCTGGATCAACTGGAGAGTCTTAAGGGACTTATTCGGGCAGCCTGATGATAAGGAATTGCAATAGTCCAGCCTAGAAGTAACAAATGCATGGACTAGTTTTTCGGCATCATTTTTAGACAGGATGTGCCTGATTTTTTGCAATGTTACATAGGTGAAAGAAGGCAGTCCCTGTGGGAGTTAAAGGATAAATCCTGATCAAAAATAACTCCGAGGTTCCTTACGGTAGTGCTGGAGGCAAGGTCAATGCCATCTAGAGCAACTATATCTTTAGATACTGTGTCTCTGAGGTGTTTGGGTCCAAGTACAATAACTTCAGTTTTGTCAGAGTTTAACATCAGAAAATTGCAGGTCATCTAGGTTTTTATGTCCTTAACACTAGAACGGCCACGACGGTCATTTTGACCGTTTTGAAATTTATA
This sequence comes from Siniperca chuatsi, assembly GCF_020085105.1. NCBI lineage: Eukaryota > Metazoa > Chordata > Actinopteri > Centrarchiformes > Sinipercidae > Siniperca > Siniperca chuatsi. Next base: position 441,482 of record NC_058053.1, read on the forward strand.
TGTGCAATAACTTTGTTGAATAAAAAAATACAATCCTGCTGGTACGTGACTTTTCCTAAAAGTGTCTGTATTTTTATTTACAATGGGTTTCATATAAATTACACAAAAGGAAAAGAAAATATGATCATTTCAGCCATACGCGGCCATTTTGACCGCACTGAATTTCGCGCTATTCTATTGTTCTATTTTTCGCACGCTTTGTTATACAAATAGGAACTATTGTCAAAGAAACATCACTAGCGGTCTCTAGTGCTATTAGCATATGCTAATTTGCTTATAAATACAAATTATTAGACTAAATTGGCTATCAGTACAATAATTTAAGAAATTCAGTAATTGCCTAGGTTGGAGTTTATAAGGAGCCTTTAGAAAATGTCTGAAATGAGTGAAAGAATGAAGAGAAAGATGACCGCTGCCATGGCCTTGGAGATGCTTCAGAACTTGGACAGCGATGACTCTGACACAGGAGATCTATCGGAGGTGGAAAGTGACAGCGACCTTTCCTTTGTGCAAGAAAACACTTCATCCTCATCAGAGAGTGATTCAGAGTCCATACTGAGGAAAAAGAGGCGGCTACTTTCATCGGAGACTAGGGATCCAGATGTTCCGTTCACGGCTGACGTTCCAGGTGAGCTGCCCTGCGCTCCACTATGCACCGCTGTCCTGGCTTGTGCTGCCCTGCGCTAGTTATAGCCTGGGCTATTCACTAGTTATTTTATCATTATGCTATTATTATTATTATTATTATTATTAGGTTATTATTGTTGTCCTAGGCCTTCCCGAACCAGTACCTGCTCTTGAGCCAACTGGAGTGCTCAGTCCGCCCATGGAGTCATCTCGGCCGGAGGCCGCTGTGGAAAAGGGGAAGGATGGGACGGTGTGGACGGTCCTTCAGTCAACTGAACGTCCAGGGAGAAGGCAGAGCCAAAATGTCCTGACTGAAGCTGCTGGCCCCACAGCGCACGCGAAGCGCAACATCGGAGATGCGCTCACGGCCTTCTTGTGTGTGTTTGATGATGGCATGCTGAAACACATCAGGGACTGCACTGTGGCTGAGGCACATCAGCACCGTGGTGACAGCTCATGGGACCTGACAGTGGCTGAACTGAAGACCTTCATAGCGCTGCTATATATCCGTGGAGCACAGGGAGCAAAAAACATGGAGTTGGCAGCCTTTGGTCGGAAAAATGGGGCTTCCCGTTTTTCAAGGAAACCATGTCCAGAAATCGCTTCAGGGAGATAATCAAATTCCTGCGGTTCGACAAAAAAGAGACCTGACGTGTGCGTCTGCAGGACGACAAGTTTGCCCTGGTATCGGCCACTTGGAATAAGTTTGTTCAGAACAGCATAGCCTGCTACAAGCCCGGTGCCAACATAACCATTGATGAGCAGCTGTTCCCCACCAAGGCCCGGTGCAGATTTATCCAGTACATGGGAAATAAGCCTGATAAATTTGGAATAAAATTTTGGCTGGCTTCGGATGTCAACTCAAAATATATGCTGAACGGGGCTCCATATCTGAGAGGAGACGCGGAGCAGAGGTCAGCTCATGGGAGAGAGTGTGGTGCTGAGACTGGCGGAGCCATTCCTGGGGAAGGGAAGTAATATTACTACAGATAATTTCTTCACTTCTCTCAAACTGGCCACCGCCTTACAGGCCAAGAAGACCAGCCTGGTTGGCACCCTGGGGAAAACAAAGCGTGAGTTGCCCCCCTCCGCAAAAGAGCAAGCGGAGCTGTTCAGCACAAAGGTGCTAAAATGTGCAGATGCGACGCTCACCATCTACCAGGGAAAGCCGAGGAAGAATGTGTGCATTCTGAGCTCCGTGCACACAAGCGTGGGCATTACCGATGGGCCGAAGGCAAAGCCAGAGTCGGTAACATACTTTAATAACACCAAATATGGCGTGGACGTCCTGGATCAGATGGCAAGGGCGTACTCTGTGAAAGGCGGTGCGTGTAGATGGCCAGTGGCTGTCTTCTATAACATCCTTGACCTGGCTGGAATCAATGCCCACATCCTCTTCAAGGAGTGCACCAGCAGCAAGATAGCCCGGAGGAAGTTCATGCAGCAACTGGCAGAGGAGCTGAGAGCGGAGTTCATGGAGGGAAAGGGGGCAGCATGGCAGTTGGCACAAGGTCCCAGTCAGCAGCAGAAGCAAACACCACAGCAGACACCAAAACAGAGGCAGTGCCAGGTTCGGAGAAGCTGCAAACAAAATAAAACACACGACACCTGCTGCAAATGCCGCAAACCTGTGTGTGGAAATTGCGCACGGAGAACAGAGGTCACTTGCGTTGACTGTGAAGCTTAAATAGCCAAGCACGCTATTGATGTAATATGATGTAAAATTAGTAGCCTAATCCTTTTATGGTTCTAAACGTCGTTCGTGGCTCTTTTTTTAACGTTAGATCTGCTCGTTTCCAGCTTTTCCGATTATTTTCTGTGTTATAAATGTGTTATAAATGTTAAAACAAACTTTTTCAGAATCAAATAGATCCTTTTAATTGTTATTATCTTGTTCTGAGTTATGCTGAATAAATACAGAAAAATACTGGTGTGAATTTAGCTTATGTGATAATTACGATTTACTGTATGCGATGATAAATGTATATTGATAAATGTATAATTAAACTTTTTTAAATGTACATTTTGGTGTTATTTGGTTTTTTAAAAGATATCCTAACACATCAAATACATTAATCTCCCATTTAGGTATTTATCACTAGAGAATATAGAGTTTGGTATCTAGCGGTCAAAATTACAGTTTACGGCAATTCTAGTAGTTGTGGAATTCTGGCACTTCTAGTGTTAAGGCATGCTTGAAGTTTAGCTAACTGGTTAGTTTCATATGGCTTGATCGATAAATATAATTGGGTATCATCTGCTTAACCATGAAAGATTTTTCCTAGTAATATTGCCTAAAGGAAGCATATATCAGGTGAATAGAATTGGTCCAAGCACAGAACTTTGCAGAATGTGACTAACTTTGGCGTGCATGGAGACTTCATTGTTAACATGTACAAACTGAGATTGATACGATCAATAGGTTTTAAACCATCTTAGAGCGGTTCCTTTAATGCCAATTAAATGTTCCAGTCCCTCTAATAGGATGTGATGGTCAATACTGTTGAATGCAGCACTAAAATCTAACAAGACAAGTACAGAGTCCATTGTTCCGATGCAATTAAGTCATTTGTAGTTTTCACCAGTGCTGTTTGTGCATTCTAAATCCTGACTGAAAATCCTCAAATAAACTGTTGTTCTGTAGAAAGTCACACAACTGATTGGGGACAGCTTTCTCAAGGTTCTCAGAGTGAAAGGGGAGGTTAGATATAGGTCTATAGTTGTCTGAACACCCTGGATCAAGAGTAGGCTTTTAAAGAGGAGGTTTAATTACAGATACTTTAATACATACAGGTTTTCCTATATGTTTTAAGACTATCTTGCCAGCCTAAAGAAGATTCTTCCAGATTTGTGGAAGATTTTGCTTTAATTTTTGGTTTTATGGTCCTCTTTTGGCCTCTGCAATGTCCCAGCAACGTGCTCATGATTGATGCAACAGTGCTTAAGTTGCCGAGTTCTGAGTCCCTACTAGTGTATTTGGATTACATCATCATATACTCACCGGATTTCTCCTCCAATTTACAGCACGACAAATTCTAGCTTCTTCAGCACAAGGTGAAGTTTCTGGGCCATGTGGTGGACTGGAAGGGGGTATCCCTGACCCTGATAAAATCTTAGCTGTACGGGACTGGTCGGTCCCTTCCACCATAAAATCACATGCCCCCTGACTGTTGACAGGCATTCCAACTGGGAAGCAGTTCACAGCCAACTCCCAGCCATTGGGAGTCTCCCCACCTCCTGTTTCCTAACATACCATTTCTGGATTCCTGTAAACACACCCACTCATTCAATTGCAGGGTGTCACTATGAGATGGCGCTTCCTTCACAAAAACACATTCACATACCAATGTGTGAAGGCCCACAGTACACTGCAAAGTCATGTTTCTTTGTTTAGGCCATAGTTTGCTCAGTATGTTTCCCGGACTTACAGTAATTGCTGGAACTTCAATGATGTTTACTGCCCATCTAGTTGTCAATAGTTATATTATTCACATATTTTTAATAGCATAAACCCTGATTTTACCTTCACCTTTCACCTTAATGACTTTGAAGTTCAGTGCATCATTTTTGACTTACCTCCCCAAAATTCAGCAATAATATTATTATCATCACTATTATTCCCAACTACCAGTATTTATTTAGCTTTAGCCTTCACCTCGGCCTGCCAGCCTCCAGCCTGCTAGCATCCAACCTCCAGTTGGTACCTGCCATCAGTGTATGAATGTGTGTGAATGGGGTGAATGTGATATGTAGTTTTTGAGTAGTCAGAAAGACTAGAAAGGTGCTATATAAGTACAGTCCATTTACCATTACCATTTACCCTGTGTGGATACAACTGGAGAAGGGAAATTGAGAAATATCTGTACACAGAAATTCATTAAAGGTATGCATAGCTTCACAGAAGTGACAGAGGTGACCCCGTCAGCTGATGAACCAGTTGCAGAGACTGAGAGACCCCAAGAACTGGTGTTTTATGGGTTTACAGGTATGAATAGGTACCTTTGTGTGTCGTAGAAAAGGTTTCAGTCGTAGTCATCTGGACACTGTTTTCAGAATCAAGACATTTCGGCTCCCATCCGGAAGTCATTCTCAATTGAGAATGACTTCCGGATGGGAGCCGAAACAGTGTCCAGATGACTACGACTGAAACCTTTTCTACGATAGAACACTCCTGGACGAATGAGGGACTACACCGTCGTACCTTTGTGTGGCAAGGACTGCCAACATTAAAGAGTGGGGAGACAATGCCAGAAAAATGTTGGGAATATCACACACGTGAGTGCCAAATGGCACCCCTGGGTTGATGGAATAAAATGGGGTGGACTTAATTTAAAAGATAGATAAATAGTGATTAAAATTTTTAAAACCAAATGTTGCCAACAACGCCACCTGGTTAAGGAGTCCAGGTCTCCAGCTTTCAACAGATAACTAAAATAGGTAAAAGTACAATAACTAAAAAGAAAGTGCATCAAAGGGAAAGGTAAAATTCAATCACAGTGGGGCTTTAAAAGTAAAAGAGGAGGACTCGGCTACTCATAGCGGTTATCCGTTCCATGCATGTTGCAGCGTCCATTCAGAAGGAGGACAATGAATCCTCTGATTCATTGTCCTCCTTCAAAAAAAACTAACTACTTCACTTCCACTGTCCTAATCGTGCTTTTGGGTCCAGCCACGGTATACCAGAACGATCTGGCCACAATCCGGACCTTCTTGGTAACTGTTTTAAACCAGGTATCCCAATTAACTCCTAAGTCGCCACTCTAACTGCTCAATGCTCTCCACCTGATTCCACAGCTACAGGCCGCTGGTCACCTCCCTCTGACTCCCCGCTGTGGCATGCAAGGGTACTTCCTATCAGGGAGTCTTATGCCTTAGTGATTTCCGCACCCTAGCGGTGGATACCAGGTGGAATGAGGAAGCATTACAGGGAGTGTTTGTAAAAGGGCTAAGTGAACAATTGAAGGACGAGCTAGCCACTCGTAATGAACCACCTAATTTTGAGTCTCTTGTCTCCCTAGCCATCAAACTAGACAATCACCTTTGTGAACGACACCGGGAGAGGGACAGTTACTCCTGTTCGGTCCCCAGTGCTCACTCAGAAGGCAGAGGCAGAAACCTTGGACAGAACCAGACTCAATGGTGGGCAGCCATCTGCCCGAGTGACTCACCATACTATACCGGTCACTCTGATTCTGTCCGGTACTCATTGGGAAACCATCCGGTTTAACGTCAATCCATACCCTGATTCCCCACTGGTTTTAGGCCACACATGGCTAAGCCATCACAACCCACAAGTTGACTGGTCAGCCGGTAAAATCATCAGCTGGAGTTCCTTCTGCCTGGCGACCTGCCTGCAATCCGCGATTCCACTGGCAGATGGCGTCAACACTCTAACCCCAGAACTGCCCAACCTGACTTTCTTTCATTCCTGCAGTCTATCACAATCTGAGCGAGGTTTTCAGGAATGATTTGTCCTTATCCTTACCACATCATCGTCCCTATGATTGCACCATTGATTTGCTTCCCGGTGCTACTCTCCTTCTCCTGGAGAAGGAGTCCATGGAAAAATATATCCGGGAGTGTCTGGCAGCAGGCATCATCCGCTCCTCATCCTCCCCAGTCGGTGCCAAGAAGGACAAATCTCTCCGTCCCTGCATCAATTATAGGGGCTTGAACGATATCACTGTGAGGAACAAGTATCCTTCCCCTGATAAATGCGGCGTTTGAGTCACTAGAGGGAGACCCCATCTTCACGAAGCTCAACCTCAGAAACTCCTACCACCTGGTCAGGATCCGTGAAGGGGATGAGTGGAAAATGGCGTTCAACACACCCCTGGGCTACTTCGAATACCGGGTGATGCCGTTTTACCTAACCAACGCTCCTGCCGTCTTCCAGGCACTGGTGAATGACGTTCTCAGGGATGTTCTCAGTTCATGTTCGTATATCTGGATAATATCCTGATCTTCTCCCGCAACCAGGCTGACCATGTCTTCCGTGTCCGTCAGGTCCTCCAGAGGTTGCTTGAGAACAAACTCTTCATCAAGACCGAGAAGTGTGAGCTCCACGCCAGTTCCGCGACTTTCCTGGGGTACATCATTGAGAGCGTGCAGTTGAGAACAGACCCGGAGAAGACCAGAGGTGCTCTCTCAGCATTCCAGCACCGACCAAAAGCTCCATCCCTGTGCGTTCTTCTCCCACCAACTTAACCCAGCCGAACGTGGGTAACAGAGAGCTCCTTGCGGTCAAGCTGGTGCTAGAGGAATGGAGACACTGGTTGGAGGGGTCAGAGTTGCCATTTGTGATGTGGACCCACCACAAGAACCTTGCCTACATTCAATCTGCCAAGAGGCTCAACCCGCGACAGGCTCGGTGGGCCCTGTTCTTCGGTCGCTTCAACTTTTCCCTCACCTACCTGCCCGGGTCCAGTAACATCAAGCCGGACGCCTCTCTCGTCTATACATAGGGCGACGACTCCTCCCCTGTTACAGATGCCATCTTCCCCCTGGTGGGTTACTACGTCCTCTACCCGTTACCAGCTGCCCATGGTCCCACATAGCCCTGGACTTTGTGACCGCCTTACCCCAGTCCCAAGGTAACACAGTTATTCTCACTGTGGTTGACCGTTTTTCTAAGGCTGTTCACTTTGTGGCTCTTCCCAAACTCCCCACAGCCCGTGAGACAGCCGACCTCATGGTCGACCAGGTTTTCCGCCTGCATGGGATCCCCCTCGACATTGTCTCGGACTGAGGGTCCCAGTTCATCTCTCATGTCTGGAAGGCTTTCTGTCTAGCTCTAGGTGCCACAGTAAGCCTCTCATCAGGTTTTCACCCTCAGACCAATGGCCAATTGGAGAGGGCTAACCAAGACCTGGAGGCATCCCTGCACTGTGTGGGGGCCACCAACCCCAGATCCTGGAGATCCCATCTTACCTGGGTGGAGTACGTGCACAACACGCTAACTAGCGCAGCTACAGGTGTGTCACCATTCCAGGTGTCCACCGTTTAGGTTATCAACCCCCGCTGTTTCCATCACAGCAATGAAAATGAGAATGAACATTAAACTAACCTTTAGGTATATAAGAGATTAATGCAAACAAATCTTTTACATGTTCATCTGGGGTCCCATAGAAAATTGAACAGGAAGTTGCATTGCTGAACCTGCACTTGAGAAAACTTAAATGTCTGAGACAAGTACATTTGGAGGCTCATTTGTCCAGGGAGGGAAAACACTTATGGATGACACTTCTTGTTTCTAACACCCTCCCCACCCCTACAGTCACAACCACCCAAGTGCTGTTTGGTTGCCCTTTAACACTATCATTGACATGCATTGTATACAAATGAGAGCACGCCCCTCCCGCAGGGCCAGTCTGAAATGTTAGCAGCTACACACCGCATGGCAGATGAGGGCTTCTAATGAGCAACAGAAACCCATTTGATTAGTTGGCTGAATCAGACCCTTGGTCTATCCTGGATGCAGATACAACAGGAGTCACAGGTCAGTCGACTGTAGAAGAAGCAGTGAGTTTGGGATAAAATTGGAAAACTGGAGTTCTTCTAATTGGCCTGAAAATGCATGTGAAGATTAAATGCTGAGTGCTGACACTGCTCTTTGTTAAATACACTTATATGCTGTTAGTAAACAGTTGTTAACTTGCATTCATTTATGTCAGTGTGGAAAGTAAAGTACATTTACTCACATACACAACAGTAGTTTTTTATCAGACATTACTGAAACAGGAGGCAATTTGTTGGGGACTATTTTCAGCAGCGGATTAATTCACACACAGTGTATATATTATCAAAATAAACTACAGTGTGTGTGTGTGTGTTTGTGTGTGTGTTCATGGTAATGAAGGAACATGTCACCCAGTGCAATGGTGAGGCTCATTTATGTGATTTTAATAGTTTTTGGACAACGATGGAGCATGGCACAGAGGAATAAGATATATGAGGCTTTGGATACACACAGATAATTTAACTATCCAACAGTACATTGAGCAATTAAGATTAGTTCCACATAATTACAGTAGTACTTTTTGTTACTATAAACAAATCCATGTTGAAATCCAAAGAGTGCACATGAATCAGCCAGTGGATTCTTCTAAACTTAAATACATTTAGCTGATTACACTTTTGTACTTTTAGTCAAGTTAAGTTTTTAATGCAAGTGTTTTACTTGTAATTGAGTATTTTCATATTGTCATATTGGTACTTTTGCTACCCTTTGGTATTCTTAGCTATTTAATAGATTTTTGGCCTCTAGATTGCAGAAAATGTATAAGCAAAACGTATCCTATTTACATCAAAGAGAACATTAGTATTAATTTACAGTAGCGGTGTGTTTCTGTCCTGTCCACCTGTTGAATATAAGTCTGATATTCACTCTCCATTTTAGCTCTGTTTTGGTCTCCACCAACTCCTGAGAAAAATATCTGTCTCTTTTGTTGCTAGGTGTTTGACTTTCTTCACTAGCTTGTTGCTAACTTCTGACTATCATGTGTTGCTGGGCAGTAGGTTTATCAGAGCTTTGACATTTAAAATGATTTGTAGATTTGGGTATTATCCCTCAACACAGTAGCTCTTGTCTGCTCTCATCTTGTCTGTGATTTTGTTCCCTTTTATATTACACAGAGTTAATATGACAAACATTGCTTAATTAATTTAGGCTTAGGTAAACAATGTGACTGTTTCTCCACCACTGTTTTATGTATACTGTACTCTAACAAAAACATTTTCATGTCTTTTTCAAGCATTCTTGTCTCTGCTGCACAGTGACAGTTGTCAACATACAATGGTGTGACCCGTGATGTCACCAGGTCAATAAAAGGGTCAGCTGCCCTTTGTTTTTTCTCTTTTTTTTCCCTGGACTCTTCACTGCAGCTGCAGCTGTCTCTCTCCCAGTCACACGATATCGCACAGCTCTGAGCATTCACACCAACCGAACTCTTACTGCAGCAACACTAGAGCCTGAGGAGAACAAAGGACAGAGCAATCACTTCCTCCGATCTGCACAAGGGGACATTGCACAACAAAGACTGAATCTGAACCACGATTACTCCCCGCCTCTGGCTCATCGCCAACCAATGGAGCAGCACACCAAGGCAAACTTAACTGGGCATAGGCTAAGTACAGGACTGTTTAACTTTTATCAATGTACATGTGTTTTTCATTGAGGTTTTCTTGTGATCTTCGCCATGGTTAATGTTAAGCTATACTGTAACCCTTGTTCTCAGCCACCGCTCAGTTGATGTTAATTAAGATTAGAGTCTTTGCATGCTAACTAACTCTTTTTAACTTGGCAACGTTACCCTACAGAGATCACACACATACACCTCTAATTTGGCCTTAAAAATATCCACACACGTGGAGAGGAACTTTAAAGCTCCTGCTTCACATACTTTCTTTGTTTCTGACCATGTGTGTTCATGCTCGTGTACTTGAGACATACGGAGGCAGAAAAAATCAACAGACACACATTTTTTTCTGGTACGCACACACACGCGCACACACGTGCGCACACACACTCTCACGCACGCACGCACACACACACACACACACACACACTCCATTTTGTTCTATAGTTTAGTTTTAGCATGTCAGTTAGATTTCATATATTGTATGTATTTATTATCTTTTTAATAAATGCTTGTGGATATACATGGTGGTTTCTTTAATGTTGTACAAGAGCGAATGCTGCCAAACCTCTTCTATGTAGAACTCCAAAATCTTCAACCTTTAGCTATTTATATGGTAATTTTGGTCACAGTTATAAATTTAATTATTAATCAGAGTTCCAAATTAATAGTTTAGTGTATTTTATGAGACAGAATCAATTAATTAATAGTTTATTTGAGGATTTTCAGTCAGGATTTAGAGTGCATCATAGCACGGAGACAGCACTGGTGAAAATTACAAAAATTTTACCTTCTAAATCAGACAATGGACTTGTCTCTGTACTTGTCTTGTTAGATCTAGTGCTGGATTCGACACCATTGACCATCACATCCTATTACAGACTGGAACATTTAATTGGCATTAATGAAACCGCACTAAGCTGACTTAAATCCTATCTATCAGATCGATCACAGGATTCTGTGGGAAGACTATTAAATGTTGAACAAGGTTGATGGTGTGGTTAAAACAGTGACTTGGTTTATGTACACTCTGGCAAAAGCCAATCAAATCTACTAATGAGATAAATGGAGTACTAAGGCTATCGTTTTCAATGTCCACATGAATATTGAAATCTCCTACAATAATTACTTTATCTGTTTTAAGGACTAATCTTGATAAAAACGCTGAGAATTCAGATAAAAATTCAGAATAAGGACCAGGAGCGCGGTACACTGTAACAAATAGAACTGGCTGTCATGTTTTCCAGGTTGGGTGTGAAAGACTAAGAATAAGGCTTTCAAATGAGTTATAATTTAGTTTAGGTTTAGGGTTGATTAATAGGCTTGAGCCGAAGATGGCTGCAACTCCACCTCCTCGGCCGGTGCCTCGAGGAATGTGAGTATTAATATGACAGGCCGGAGTGGATACATTTAGGCTAACATATTCTTCATGACCCAGCCAGGTTTCAGTAAGACAAAATAAGTCAATAAGATACTATTGTTCACTAGTACAGCTTTAGATGAGAGAGATCTGATGTTTAAGAGTCCACATTTAATTCTCCTATTTTGTTGTGCTATTTGCGTTTTTGTTTAGGTTTTTATGTATAACTCCTCTTCTGTTAACTTTTGGTTTCATTAATTTAAGTGGTTGGGAGGCAGACATTGTCACTAAGGGTGGGTAACTGCTCTGGAAGCGTAGAGAAGTGTGTAGGACAGCAACTCTGCCTCCTGGTCTCAACTCTGAGTTGTCATGTTATTGTTGAACTAATTTCTCATTCATTTGTCCTTTAAGCCCTGTAACACACAGGCTCCTGCTCAGGCAGAACAAAAAAAGAAAAAATAATACACTTCCTCCCAAGAGCAGAAGGTGTGAAAAACAAAATGGTGAAGGTGTTGTCGTTTTATACAGGCAGACTGACAGCTGTTACAAGGTGGCTGGGTGTGTGGAAATTTAATTTTCTCCATTCAATGTGTGTGTGTTGCAACTGTTATTGTATATGTATTAACATAGTTTATTATTTTTTTTCAGATTGGTGTTTAACCATTTTTAATTTTCTTATCACTTAAAGTTAACATTTAATAATTTTTATAGTATATCATTGAAAGTTACTCATTGTCACTTAAAGGATTTATTACTCAAATACCTTGAATCATTGAACAACCTTAAATCATTGTACTTTGAATTACTCATGTATTTTACTATTTGACTTTACATTTACTATTATTTAACACTATGTATCTTTACATTTATCCTTGCTGTAGTCCTAATTTTATTGAAGTTTTCACTTTAAGCTTGAACTTTATGGGATCTGTTGTATGATAAATGCTAATTTTATTTGCTTTTTATTTGCTTTTACCTATATAATCATTTATCATCACATATATCATCATATGTTTTGCAGTCATCCTTGCTGTATTTGTGTTTTTGTAAAATGTGATAAATACAGTGGTGTGAAAAAGTGTTTGCCCACTTAAATGTTTCAGATCATCAAACTAATTTAAATACTAGTCAAAGATAACACAAGTAAACACAAAATGCAGTTTTTAAATGAAGGTTGTTATTATTAACGGAAAAACAAAATCCAAACCTACGTGGCCCGGAGTGAAAAAGTGATTGCCCCTCCTATTAAAACATAACTGTGGTTTATCACATCTGAGTTCAATTTCTCCATACCAAGGCCTTGATTACTGCCACACCTGTTCTCAATCAAGAAATCACTTAAATAGGACCTGCCTGACAAAGTGAAGTAGACCAAAAGATTTTCAAAAGCTAGACATCATGCTGAGATCCAAAGAAATTCAGGAACAAATAAGAAAGAAAGTAATTGAGATCTATCAGACTGGAAAAGGTTATAAAGCCATTTCTAAAGCTTTGGGACTCCAGCGAACCACAGTGAGAGCCATTATCCACAAATGGCGAAAACATGGAACAGTGGTGAACCTTCCCAGGAGTGGCCGGCCAACCAAAATTACACCAAGAGTGCAGCAACAACTCATCCAAGAGGTCACAAAAGACCCTACAACAACATCCAAAGAACTGCAGGCTGCACGTGCCTCAGTTAAGGGCAGTGTTCATGACTCCACCATAAGAATGAGACTGGGCAAAAATGGCCTGGAGTTCCAAGACGAAAACCACTGCTGAGCAAAAAGAACATTAAGGTTCATCTCATTTTTGCCAGAAAACATCTTGATGATCCCCAAGACTTTTGGGAAAATACTCTGGACAGACAAAAGTTGAACTTTTTGGAAGGTGCGTGTCCCATTACATCTGGCGTAAAAGTAACACCGCATTTCAGAAAAAGAACATCATACAACAGTAAAATATGGTGGTGGTAGTGTGACAGTCTGGGGCTGTTTTGCTGCTTCAGGACGTGGAAGACTTGCTGTGATAAATGGAACCATAAATTCTGCTGTCTACCAAAAACTCCTGAAGAAGAATGTCCAGCCATTTGTTTGTGACCTCAAGCTGAAGTGAACTTGGGTTCTGCAGCAGGACAATGATCCAAAACACACCAGCAAGTCCACCTCTGAATGGCTGAAGAAGAACAAAATGAAGACTTTGGAGTGGCCTAGTCAAAGTCCTGACCTGAATCCTATTGAGATGCTGTGGCATGACCTTAAAAAGGCTGCTCATGCTCGAAAACCCTCCAATGTGGCTATTGCCATTGTTGTAATTGTTGTAATTCTACAACAATTCTGCAAAGATGAGTGGGCCAAAATTCCTCCACAGCGCTGTAAAAGACTCATTGCAAGTTATCGCAAATGCTTCATTGCAGTTGTTGCTGCTAAGGGTGGCCCAACCAGTTATTAAGGTTTAAGGGGCAATCACTTTTTCACACAGGGCCATGTAGGTTTGGATTTTGTTTTCCCTTAATAATAGCAACCTTCATTTAAAAAGTGCATTTTGTGTTTACTTGTGTTATTTTTGACTAATATTTAAATTTGATGATCTGAAACATTTAAGTGTGACAAACATGCAAAAAAATAAGAAATCAGGAAGGGGGCAAACACTTTTTCACACCACTGTACAGAAAGGTGCATGGAAGAAACCTACCTGAGGCACTGGAGACTGCCAAACAAAGACTCACAGCTCTGGCTACCCGCCTGAAGAGATACATGGAAGAAGCAGAAGCCAAGAGTATATACCGGGTGTTCTCCACCGAACCATCCAAAGTGTACTCTCAAATGCAGGGTAATAACATAAGAACAGATCCACCCAGGGCTGAGACTGAATAGTACTAGAAGAACATATGAGAGAAGGAGGCATCACATAACACCAATGATCAGTGGCTAGTGGATCTAAGAACAGACCTCAGCAATCTTCAAAATCAAGATCCAGTAACCATTACAATGGCAGACATCAAAGAAAGAGTGTCAGGTATGAAGAGCTGGACAGAAGGATCCCCAGAAGGGAACAATTCCAACTACCAGCCAATAACCTGCCTCTGCACAACATAGATGTGGACACTAAGATGAGTAGGCACATGGCTCAATACATGGATAGGGCCCTGTCGTGTTGGATTCAATTAAATTTTATTTATATAGCGCGAATTTATAATATTCATAATATTATTTACAGAGACTCAACAAATCCCACCATGAGCAAGCACTTGGCGAAAGTGGCAAGGAGAAATTTCCTTTTAAGAGGCAGAAACCTCGAGCAGAACCAAACTCAATGGTGGGCGGCCGTGTTTAGGTTTAGAGAGAGAGAGAGAGAGAGAGACAGAGAGAGAGACAGAGAGAGACAGAGACACAGAGAGAGACAGTGAGAGAGGTTTTGAGAGAGAGAGACAGAGAGAGAGGTTGTGTGTGAGAAAGAGAGAGAGTTTGTGAGGGGGGAGAGGGGGAGAGAAGCACAATGCAAATACCACCTAGAATTTTAAAATAGTAAAAATGTAATGGCAGTGGTAATATTAATATTAATAAATTAATAATAATAGGAATGACAGTCATAGGAATAAAAATGACAATGGAGTTAATGGTGTAAAATCCAAGGTATATTGGTTAGGCATTTACAAAACACAGCACACCTATTCAAGCAGCTTGTAGCAGCCCAGTACCTGAATAAAAACCTTTATACTGCCATTCTTTTCTGTTACAACATAACATAACACTGTATATTACAACAATTAAATGCTATCTCCCATATGTCCCTGCAGCCATCGGAATTGTCATCAGAGGAGCGTTCAGGGCGCTACGGCCCAGTACAGCAACACCGCAGGGTAGTGGCCTCACTCAACAAACAGATCCAACAAAAGATTAAACAACTGGAGGAGGTAAGCAGTTCACTGTGGTTCACTGTACAGTCCACTCACACCATGCCATGTGTAAAATCTATACAGGAATTTGTTGGTGCCATTGCGGAAACCAACATGCAACATAGAGCAGACAATACATGCAGTACTTCTATACTATATACAGTCAGCATTCATTCGCCTGGTAGGACACAAAATGGACACCTAAAAAGCACCTAATTAGTACTGAAACAGTTGAGTGATTGTAAAATGAAATAATATACTATGATTTACAGAAGTGATCAGGGACGGTGTCATACATATCAGTAACAGTATTTATATATTGTTTGACAGCTACAAGCCAAGCATGCAGAGGTGAAAACAGGTTGTGACGAGGCCAAGAGAAAACTGATGGAGATAAGACCAAGTTAAAATACCTGCTAAAATACCATACTTTTGTAACCCATTTTTGAGAGGCTTAGGATGCTTGAAAACTCACGAAAAATTGGCACACATGTCAGAATTGGCTGTAATGATTGGGCTCGGGTGTGGCTAGGGGGCTCTATAGTGCTCCCAAACACACGCCATGGTTGGGAAAAAGTTGCTTTGAGCTTCATGAGAATTTCCGGGTTCATTGTTCTCATCATAAAGAACATATTTTAGTTTCTTTTAAGATAGTTTGCACAACAGGAAGTCAGCTATTTTGGATTTCCTGCATCTATGAAAAACACATATATTTGAGGCCTTTGGGATGCTCAAAAAGTCACAAAACTCTGCACCCGTGGTTTAACTGGTGAATGCTCCAATTTGATGTCACTTTTGAGCCTGGGGTAGCACGTGGATATAGCCCCCCCTAATGACTTTTTAGCCTTCAAACGGTTAAGGATGCTTGAAAACTCATGAAACTTGGCACTTGCATCCGGGGTATTTCCTTGTCTGATATAGTCTGGGGCTTGGGTGTGGCAAAATGGCTCAATAGCGCCCCCTACAAAATGTCAGCGAAGCAGCCATTGCGTTACGTTTCACCAAGATGTACGAAATTTCGTAGGCACATGTATCATCTCTAGACTTAAAAAAAAGCCACTTGGAGTCATACCCTAAACCCAACAGCAAGTCAGGCATTTTTAATTTAATGTGCCATTATTCACCATTTACTGTGCTACAACTCCTGTTAAAGAACTTAATCGGATCGGCTTCAAATTTTGGCAGTGCAATCTTAAGACCTTTCACATGCTAAATAGCTTTTTAGGCTTTGTCGAACTGCGTTGCTGTGGCGATGCTGCCAATTTTTGCGTTTTTGTTTTTTTTCAAATGTTGAACTGCTCCTAGAGAATTAATCTGATCGACTTCAAATTTGGGCAGTGTAATCTTAAAACCATAGCGATGCTAAATTGCGAAGCTCTTGAGGTTTCATCAAGCGGTGTTGCCGTGGCGATGTGGCCAATTCCATGTTCCAAAATTAGTAACTGTGCTACCATGTTCCAAAATTAATAACAGTGCTACCTTGTTCCAAAATTAGTAACTGTGCTACTTCAGCTCCACGTCATCAGATCTTTTGCAAATTTCACATGCTTAGACTCCCGAGCTGAGGACATTTAAAGGCTAATTAGAAGTTACATTGTGTGATCGACACTTGATATACAGCAACATCATGTATGATTAGTGCATGTTATCCACCGCCACATAGTGGACACAGGAATTGATATTTAACTCCTCTGCTATAGTCATGAAAATTAGAGCCTATGATTATTATTATTATTTATATTTTATTTATATTATATTTTAAGCGCCAGAGGAGAGAGATGAGAAAGCACAAAACTATGGGAGAGAAAAGAAGTAGCGTTAGTAACATGTAGTAATAGGATAAAAATGCATACAGATGGAGAGGAAGAGAGAGGAAAGAGGTGCATCATGGGAAGTCTCCCGACAGTCTAGTCCTATAGCAACATAAGTCATCAAAAAAGAGTTTCCCCTTGGGGATCAATAAAGTATTTCTGATTCTGATAACTAAGGTTCAGGACTCACCCAAGCCAGCCCTAACTATAAGCTTTATCAAAGAGGAAAGTCTTAAGCCTACTCTTAAATGTAGAGATGGTGCCTCCTGAACCCAAACTGGGATCTGATTCCACAGGAGAGGAGCTTGAAAATTGAAGGCTCTGGCTCCCATTCTACTTTTGGTGACTCTAGGAGCCACAAGTAACCCTTCAGTCTGGGAGCGCAGTGTTCTAGTGGGGTGATAAGGTATTATGAGCTCTTTTAAGATATGATGGTGCCTGACCATTAAGAGCTTTGTAGGTGAGGAGAAAGATTTTAAATTCTATTCTGGATTTTACTGGGAGCCTGTGCAGAGAATATATAATTATAAAAATATATAAGAATAGAATAATTCTTGTCAGTACACGTGCCGCAGCATTCTGGATCAACTGGAGAGTCTTAAGGGACTTATTCGGGCAGCCTGATAACAAGGAATTGTAATAATCCAGCCTAGAAGTAACAAATGCATGGACTAGTTTTTCGGCATCATTTTGAGACAGGATGTGCCTAATTTTTGCAATGTTATGTAGGTGAAAGAAGGCAGTCTTTGAAGTTTGTTTCATGTGGGAATTAAAGGATAAATCCTGATCAAAGATAACTCCAAGGTTACTTACGGTGGTGCTGGAGGCAAGGGCTAGAGCAACTATATCTTTAGATAATGTGTCTCTGAGGTGTTTGGGTCCAAGTACAATAACTTCAGTTTTGTCAGAGTTTAACATCAGAAAATTGCAGGTCATCCCGGTTTGTTTGTCCTTATGTCCTTTTATGTCCTGGTTTTTATGCTTGAAGTTTAGCTAACTGGTTAGTTTCATCTGGCTTGATCGAATAAGGTTCCATCTGCATAACAATGAAAGTTTATTTGAGTGTTTCCTAAAAATATACAGAACCTTGCGGAACTCCATGACTAACATTGGCGTGCACGAAGGACTCACTATTAACATGTACAAATCTCATTATTAGATGAGAACGATCTGATAGATAATTTAAACCAGCTTAGTGCAGTTCCTTTTAATGCCAATTGAATGTTCTAGTCTCTGTAATAGGATGTGATGGTCAGTGGTGTCGAATGCAGCACTAAGATCTAACAAGACAAGTACAGAGACAAATCCAATGGTCTGTTGTAATTTTAAACAGTGCTGTCTCCATGCTATGATGCACTCTAAATCCTGACTGAAAATCCTCAAATATACTATTATTATTTAGAAAGTCACACAACGGATTGGCGATTGCTTTCTCAAGGATCTTAGAGAGAACGGGGAGGTTAGATAGGGTAAAACCTCTTTAAGCAGCCTAGTTGGAATGGGGTCTAAGAGACAGGTTGATGGCTTAGATGAATTAATCGTTGAAGTTAGTTTATGAAGGTTGACAGGAGCAAAGCAGTCTAAATATATATCAGGTTTTACGCTAACAGGAGCTACTTCTGGTTGGTCTACACCGGCTACTGGGGGCTGGTTAATTACAGTAGCTAATGACTGAATTCCCATGGTGCGGAACCGCGTTTCCAATTCACTAAGCCTTGCGTCCAATGCTACAAATAAGCTCCATTTATTACATGTACTATTATCACTAAAGGAGGCAGAGGAATAGCTAAACATTTGACACACTGAGCGGGAGAGAGCAGGAGAGTGAAAGGGAGAGAGAGAGAAGCCATTGCTAACTGCTAAGCTAAAGAATGGTAGCTAGCAAAACTGAATAGCATGGAAACTGGGATTAGTGAGAAACTCGTAAAAAGGAGAGCGCTATGAGTGCTTGAGCAGAACTAGTGTATGTTTAAATGTATAGCAGATAGTTAGTGACTATAATAAAGAATAGAACAAAATTATCTGTGATGAGCTAGAGCAGCAAAAATATGCTAATAGTAACATACAAACACAAGACCAGAAATGAGACAATACGCTACCACAAAGGTCTTAATAGTCAGGCATCATCATATATTTAAGAGCTCATAGTACTACCCCAACTAGAACACTGCAGTCCCAGAATGCAGGGTTACTTGTGGTTCCTAGAGTCTACAAAAGTAGAACGGGAGCCAAAGCCTTCAGCTTTCTTTCTTAACACTTTCTGTCACTTTTTAATTGACAGGTGATGGATGGTGACGTTTGATCTTTGATTAAACATGAATTAAACCCCGTCCCCTTGACTTCTTGACCCTTCCTTTCTCTGGAAGTGGACCAATGAGCATGAAGCAGGCATGGTTAGCAGGAGCCAATGGGAGCGAAGTAGGCGTGGGAATGAAAAAAAAACCCCTGTAAATTAAATAATATTATTAAATAATTCAATCATTTAAGTGAAATCAATAATATCAAAAGTATAAAAAATTATTTACAAACTTACCATCTGTAAAATCTAATCTTTCAGGAGAAAATGACACATCCTTTTCTGTTGTCTGTCTGGTGCAGAGTGAGGTGTGAATGAATTGGAAGAATTGGGAACTTGCATAAACCAATGGGAGCGCAGCAGGCAGGGTTAGAATTAACCAGTGGGATAATAGGTTAGGAGGAGCTTGCGTACAATGAAAGAATAAATAAAAGCAGAATATTTCTGGTCTGAAACAAGGTGAATCAGTCGAAGATGATCAGCCAGAGGCCTGTGACGAGTTATCAAAACTCAACACTGGGGGTCGCACCCAAGAAACAGGTGTATTTGAGTCGGATCCAGAATCCTCTCCCCAACGTGCTTCAGGAGGAATAGGTTTTAGAAGATGGAGGTGTGTGGGAATATGCGTTCAACTATGAAGTCAACGAGCTTTGTTTTTACCGGCTGGAGAAAGGAGAAATATTTGGCCCCCTCACTCCAAAAGTAACGCTCACATGGACTGGTCTGTGCTGAGTCTGCTGGTTTCAAACAACCTCAGAGCAACCCTCAGAGCAAATGAAGGAAAGGAACCTGCTTCAAAAGACAAACAGCATTTGGAAGATGAAACGCTCGGGTTCCGGCAGTAGTTCTGGTTCTACTGTTCGAGCCGTCAGGTGGTCGAAGGAGATGAACACTCAGACGAATTCATCTTGGAATATTTCAGTACCAAATGCGGAGTGTTCCAGACGTCATTACGGCTGCCCATCAAGGTGTGGATGAAAATGCTTGTTGAAAAAGCAGAAAAACTTAAACTTTTGGACTTGAAGGATCTCTTCCTAAGGAAGATGATGATGAAAAAGACTCTGTTTACAGAAGACATCACCCCCAACACCTCCTCTGACTCCGCCCTGTAATACATTCCGCTTAAAATGGGTTCCCCAGCAACTTCAGATCCTGCCACAACCAGAAAGCACAGAATCGTCTCCGACTCTGAGAAAAGCCATGTCTTTCCCTTGTATCCCGCAACCCGGGAGGCCGGATACCATTGTGACCCCTGCGGCAGCACCATCAGAGGCCGAGATCCCTCTTAAGAAACGACCAACCTCTTTTGCTACGCATCAAGAACCTAGCTGCTGGTGCATGCCCTGAGAGGAGGGTGGGAAGGCAACGATCCCTTCTCCACCACCTCGCTGTCAGCCTATCCCGCGGAGGAGGACCATGGATATGATCCCAGAAGAGAACCCTGCAGCAACGCCGCAGGAGCTTGATACAGTTCCTGAAGCAGCAGCAGCACCACCGCACATCGGGAGCCCTACCCATTGATATGACACCCCCACCTTCACCATCGGGGACCCCTGACTGGATTCTATCTCCTCCTACACAATCCCCTGATTGGCCCTCTTCTTCTTCTTCGGTATCCGCAGCTCCAAGCACCTCACCACCCCTCTCTCCCAAGAAAGAGGACGAACCTGACGGGGTGTTCTCTGACCTATTTCTGAACACGGTGAGAGCCATGGTGGTTTGCCTGTTGAGCAAGGTTCTGACCGCATACAGATCTGAAATCTGTAACGGCTGTCAAATTGATCACCCGAGTATGAGATGCCGGATTATTTCTTCCAACGGCACTACAATGAGGTGACAAAATGCCTTTGGATGGATCGTTTTATCAGAGCCATTCAACAGGCGCTTCAGACACACCATATCCATGTGTCTGCATACAGGGTTCATAGCGCTTCCGAGGCCTTTCTTCAAAACCTCAAAATGACAAGACACATTGGAGAGAAAATGGAGACGATGTACGACACGCTGATCGGACAAGCTGAGAAAAGAAAGAAAATTATTGCAGAAAACTTGTGACATATAGAGGAACGTGTAATCATTAATCAGTTGATCAATGTTTTAGATCAGGTGAATAAAAACAGTCACCCATGTTGTGGATAACAATGTTTTTTTCTTTAGAGACGCTGCTCTTTACAACCTCTTTTTGTTTGTAGTGTTGAAATTTGGCGATGATGGGTCTTGGTCTGCTGCCGTTGTTTTTTGCACCAATGTGGTGGACTCGGTGGAAGGTGATGTTGTTTACAGTGTCAGGGCTGAGTGCATGAATAGTTTCAATTCAATTTAAATTCAATTTTATTTATATAGCGCCAATTCATAACAGAAGTTATCTCATTGCACTTTTCCTATACAGCAGGTCTAGAACGTACTCTTTATAATATTATTTACAGAGACCCAACAAATAGTTTTATTGCGTTTTCTGGTTTTCTTGGGTTTGTTCAGTTATTCCTGTGAATATCAGATTGTCACACATGCTGCGGCACTGGATGTCTACAATGGTTTCTTTCAAGTTTTTGTTTTCAGTGGAGATGGTGTTGACCTGGGCAGAGAGTGTGCTGATTGTAAGTTTTAGTTCCTTGTTTTCTATCTGTAGTGTTTCGATTTGTGATTGGCTGTACTCAAGACTCGCCTTAAGATCTTTTATGTCCGTGTGAAGAAATTCCAAAACTGACAGATTACTGTTTATTGATTCAAGTACACTGACCTCAATGGTGGTGGTTCCGTAGTCTGAAGTTGACCAGTCTCGCCGTGGGTGTTTCTACGATGGACACATGATGCACATTCTGTAAAAGTAGTTGTCAGTGAAGTTTTCCAGAGTTTTGGTAGTATAATCCAGAAAAAATGACAGTTCTGTTTTTTTGGTCGCTGTTTCGGGAGAGTTTGGAAAGTAATTTCATTAATTTCATTTAATCTAGCGGCAGGGCGCCACCATGATTGATCTTAGCCATTGTCTCACAATGTTCTCACACTCTTATCTCTGCTCATAGGCATACTTTTAATGGTACCAATTTGCCAAAATATAAATAAATATAGGCTTTAAAAAATGGGTATCAAGTTGTAGCCTACAGCTAACTGAATGACTCTGGTGACATTATACTTACTGTTTATATCCCCCAAAGGCCCCTCCAAGATATTTGCCTTGTGTTGTAAATCTGTGGACATATAGACAAAAGTCAACAATTTATTATTGTGCGTGGTTGTGGGAGGAGGGAGTAGAGTCAAGACTGAGCCAGTTACATAGATAGAGGGGGGGGAGAAAGAGAGAGAGAGAGAGAGCGAAAGAGTCTCATAGTCTCTGTGGTGACTCGGAGGGCCCAGTAATGTGCAGTAATGGCTCATGAATATCTTCCTAAACGTTTCTGCTGCTCACAGAGTCTGCGGCAGTACTGAGGTGGTTCACACAGGTGAGGAGGACAGCGAGGGCACCCTCATTACTCATTACCTATTCTGTCACCCATTCCTTCTCTTCCCGACCCCCTCTATCTTTTATTTATCCACGTCAGCCCTCAATTACAGGCAGTGGTCTGGGGGCCAGGGAGCAGGCTTGGGTTGGTCTAGCTAATGAACAACGGAGTGAGACCCCCCTCATGTTTATTTCCAGTTTTCACCCAGAGCAGGGGTCCCAGGAGGAACGGAGGGACAAGGCTGTTGAATTATAATCAGCACTTTGTAGCCTGCTCCTGTTTTCTGGCTGTCCCTCTGCATACTGATAGAAGGATGGAGGGAAGAAAGGGAGGCGTGCCACTTACAGGGAGACATAATGGCAATGTGACTCAAGGCTGCCTTCCCCTGAAGGGAAAAGCAGGCAGACGGCTGGAAAGTGAGCATTCCAGTTGTGCTGTAATGAAACCTTGCTTTCTCATGATGGCCAATCCATTTACAGCAGCTCTGTCCTGAAATGAAATGTCTCACTCTGCATTCCAATTTGTACTTGCTCATCAGTCCGCTCAACTGCTGATGATAAAAACCAGCATTTCATTTTTTATTTAAAAATTTCCTATTAATCTTTGATCTTATCTGCCGCCTTTGGCAACCAGATGGAATTGCAACAACTTGGATAGAAAGTATCTTCAAAACAAACGCAACAAAAAAAGACACATTTTCACAATAGAGCTTAGAGCTGATTGAGCCAGCTAATTAGAGCAGACATGGAATGTGTAATAAAAAGGTAATACATCAGCATGGAAAATACACTAACTACAATAATACTGTCCCTATTTATAGAGAGCTACTATTACCTGGGGCCTATACTACGAAGCAAGTTTAACAAACCCCAGATCTCTTTTCGTTATCTGGCTTCACTAACCCTAACAACTGCAATCAGGTCACACGATGCTGGTTATCAACTCGGTAAGTCAACCCAGGGTTACCCAATCTAGCCATGAGCGTGTTCACATAAAAGGTGCTGTGTTTGCTGCATATGACCAATCGCAAACATGGACAAGTCTACTGGCAGCATAGCGGCATATTTTACAAATGAAGAGCAAACTATGATATTAGAGAAATATGAAGAAGTTAAACACATAATCCAGGCTAAATTAGAGGCTAAAAAAAGAGTTTCCCCTCGGGGATCAATAAAGTATTTCTGATTCTGATTCTGATAAAAGCAACACAGCACATTTGATACTATAGGGAAACAGTATATAAATAAAGTTGGTTGGCCTTCCCTGTCTGACAGACATAATAACCAGTAGTATATGTTAATCTACAAAGCCCTTATTGGCTAAATTGCCATCCTTGCTGCTCTTGCAGTCAGGCAGCAGTCTCATTGAATAATCTGCAATACTCTGGCTGCCAGCGATCACTTTCAATCAGCCTGTACCTTTTTCACTGTTGGTTTTTCTATTGTATTTACTGACTCTCTGTGTTCCTGTTATTTTGTTTCTATTCCAGTAAAACAGCAGGTATGCTCAGCCAATTAACTGTATAAATTAGAGATAGTTGTGCTTTAAGGAATTACAGTTTCAAACTACAAAACTTTGAAAATTAGTTTTTGAGTGTCTGTGCTGCTCAAACCACAAGACATTTTTTGTCCCAGACTGTTGTCATGTTGAAATGAGGGTGGACAAACTACACAACTTATTCCAGACCAGGTGTACTGATTACAAGATTATTCCACTTGGAGAAATCCAAGACTGGATTAAATTATTGCAGCATTACAAGAAAATCATGTGAGAGGACACTGTGGGACAGATTGCAGTAGTTTTTCAGGTGCAAATGCGATGCATTCTTCCCCAGACATATGTGGTGTAAAAGAGCAGGAGAAAAAATAGCACAGAATGGATATCAACGAGCCACAAGGAAGGTTGTAGTTGAGAAAAGAAACATGAATTAACTTTCAGTCTACGGGAATATCAATAACATCAGACATAAAGTGAGTGCGCCACACAATTAGAAAGAGAGAGAGCAAAATAGCGAACTAAAAACACTAATAAAATATAAACTAAAAAACACTTTGTAGCGTAATCGTGCTACCGAGAGTTCCTCTTGGCCCTGAGATACCACGCTGACACCAAGGTTTCAGTGTATGTTCTTTATTTTTGGTTGATCTTGCTTTCTTTTCTGTCCATACGCTCTTTCTTCTTCCGTCCGCTCTCCAACCGCCTCTCTTCTTCCCCCTTGTCCAGCATGCTACTGTATTTAAGGAGAGAATAATTAGTTAACTGGGTTCAGCTGTGCCAATTATCTCTCCTTGATGCTGCTCACCTGAGCAACTCCCCCACCTCTCCCTCTGCAGCTTAAAGCTACCCATACCCACCTCCACATACCCCCACCGCCCGACTTAGGCCGGGGAGCCATCCCGGACTCTTCTATTACCCCCATCTTCAGTATGGCCTTTAATTCTTCCTGCACCATTTTCCGTTTGTGCTCAGGCAACCGGTAGGGCCGTGAACGCACCGTTACTCCCGGGTGAGTCTCAATGTGGTGCTCTATGAAGTTGGTGCGACCCGGAAGGGGGGAGAACACGTTGGCAAAACGCCCTTGCAACTCGGCAACGTCTGTTCTCTGGGACAGTGTGAGATGTTGTCAAAAGGGAGCGAGGCGGCACTGGTCGATTTTGAAAACTCATCTCTCTCACCCACCGTCGTCACCAGAGCAACAGGCTCCGCCTCTCTCCATGCTTTTAGGAGGTTGAGGTGATAGATCTGCGTTGCCCCTCCCCTATCCGACCGCACCACCTCATAGTCCACGTCGCCCACACGCCGTGTGACCACAAAGGGTCCTTGCCACCTGGCGAGTAATTTGGAACTGGACGAAGGGAGTAATACAAGCACTTTATCTCCCGGCGTGAATTGTCTTAATCTAGCCCCTCTGTTGTACAGGCGTTGTTGACGCTCCTGAGCCTGGAGCAAATTCTCTCGTGACAATTGCCCTAACGTGTGGAGTTTTGCTCTCAGGTCCAGGACGTGGTGAACTTCGTTTTTACTGGGGCTTGAACCCTCCTCCCAGTTTTCTCTAACTAGGTCCAGGACCCCCCCGTGGGTTTCTGCCAAACAGCAGCTCAAAGGGAGAAAATCCCGTGGAGGCCTGGGGCACCTCCCGCACTGCGAACAACAGAGGATCTAGCCACCTATCCCAATTGCGCTCATCCTCGTGCACAAATTTACGGATCATGGACTTCAAAGTTTTGTTCAGACGCTCAACGAGCCCGTCCGTCTGAGGGTGGTATACACTGGTTCGAATCGACTTGATGCCCAATAATCCGTAAAGTTCTCTCAGTGTGCGTGACATGAATGAGGTGCCCTGGTCAGTCAGGATCTCTTTCGGGATCCCGACTCGGGAGATGACCTGAAACAGTGCCTGCGCCACACTCTTTGCCGAGATTGTGCGCAATGGCACTGCTTCAGGATATCGAGTTGCATAGTCCACTAACACTAGCACAAAGCGATATCGTGCACTCCGGTAAAATGGCCCAATGAGGTCCATACCTAGGCGTTCAAATGGGACCTCCATCAATGGTAATGGGCACAAAGGCACTCTCGGGATGGCTGGTTGGTTAACCATCTGACATTCGGGACAAGACGCACACCAACGGCGAACGTCTCCCCAAATCCCAGGCCAATAGAATCGGGCCATTATCCGGTCTAGTGTTTTATTACACCCCATATGCCCGGCCATTGGGTTGTAATGAGCCGCCTGGAAAACTGTTTCCCGACAGCTTTTTGGTACCAACAATTGCGTTAATTCTTCCCCTGTCTGAGTGTCACGACTCACTCTGTACAGTCTGTCCCTGATCACTGAAAAGTGTGGATATGACTGGGCTGCGTCAGGGTGCACCACATGACCATCAATTCTTGTCACTTGGTCGAAGGCAAAGCGTAGAGTGTCGTCACGAGACTGCTCCAGTGGAAAATCTTCCGTGGAGGGTAACACAGGAGCCTGTGGCGTCTCCTGTGGAGGCGCCACTGGTTCCTCCTCCCCATCTGCAGCATCAGACAACCTCGTGTCACCACTAAGCACAGCACACACATCCCATGTCCCTGACGGTCGTGAACGCACCCCCACACAGTGCCTCACTAGCATATCAAACCCAAGCCAATCTGTACCCAAAATCAGGGGGTGCGTCAGGCGGGAACTAACCGCTGCCTTAACACTAAACTTTCTCCCTTGATGTCTAATTTCCACCGGCACTACAGGGTATCTGTGAATATCCCCATGTATACACTTAATATCCACCCAGCAAGCCTCCACCAAAGCCCCGGGTCGAACCAGGTTCTGGTGAATAATGGACTGTGTACAGCCCGAATCCACCATTGCCCGGTGTATACCCCCTTGGATTCTTACCGGAACACAGTATGTCGCCCCTGGGCCGGGGGAGGGTGTTGGAGAGCCGGCAACCCGAATCACTTGTCCGACCTCCATGAGTGGGCAGTCACGTCGGCAGTGTCCGGGCTGCCCACACCTCCAGCACTCCTGCCCCAGCGTTCGAGGAGCCCCCATGTGGCCCATGCAGCGGCACCATGCCCCTTTTCCGCGGTGCTGGTGTTGGCCGGGCAGCCTCCAGGGGGCGGTCCTGTGATGTCTGGCTTCGGGGGTGTACAGCCAGGTAATCCTCTGCCAGTGTGACCGCCGCCGTCAGATCCATGGGGTGGTGGCACTTCACCCACTCGGCCACCCCGGTAGGGAGCCCCTCCGCGAATTGCTCCTTAATAATCGCGTCTATCAGCCGCCCCTCCTCCAAGGATTCACCTGGCTGCAGCCACCTCGTCACTGCATCTCTCAGTTGCTGTGCGTAGACGAACGGGCGATCCGCGGGCCCCAGCCTCATGCTCGGGAACCGGCGGCGGTGATCTTCGCTGGAGAATCCCAGCCGATCTAGCACAGCCGCACAGACCACTCTGTCGCCGGCCATCCACATGCCACTGCCGTCGCCTCGAACATTTCCAGGAATGACTGGGGGTCATCCGCCGCCGACATCTTGTGGAGGGTGATGCCGGAGAGGGCGAGTGGTGGGGATGGCGGTAGTGCGGCCCCCGGCTGGGACACCAGGCTTGCCAGCAGCTGGGTCTGCTTATCTGCCTGTTCCTGCATCCTTTCCAGCTGTTGTCTATTCACCGCCGCCTGCTCCTGGTGCATCGCCACGATTTCACCCAGCATCTGGGCCAGCATCGCCACCGGCTGCACTTGCTGCAGATCCGTCATAGTACTCTCAGAGCTAAGTTACGTTGGGCGCCAATTGTAGCGTAATCGTGCTACCGAGAGTTCCTCTTGGCCCTGAGATACCACGCTGACACCAGGGTTTCAGTGTATGTTCTTTATTTTTGGTTGTTCTTGCTTTCTTTTCTGTCCATACGCTCTTTCTTCTTCCGTCTGCTCTCCAACCGCCTCTCTTCTTCCCCCTTGTCCAGCATGCTACTGTATTTAAAGAGAGAATAATTAGTTAACTGGGTTCAGCTGTGCCAATTATCTCTCCTTGATGCTGCTCACCTGAGCAACTCCCCCACCTCTCCCTCTGCAGCTTAAAGCTATCCATACCCACCTCCACACACTTCTTAGAAAGAATTAAAGAAGAAATAATAGTTAATGTCTGTGTGCAGTGTATAAGCAAACAGATGGTGTGGAGTTATGGTTTGTGTTATTAACTTGAATTTGAACTTGAAATTCAAATTGTAATTGTAATATCAGTACAGGCTGAAATTGAACTCTGGTCTTTTACTGCATTTACCTCATATAGCTGAGACATCAGCTATATGGACACCATCTCACCTCCATCTGCTGCACTCAGCAGATGGACCTCCTGCTCCATGTCTAGCTCTGGCTTGCTCTGTCTAGCCGCAGTTGGGATGGTTTGTGTATATTTAGTTTGTCTTAGATGCATCTTATTATGTCACTTCATCTCCTTTTCATTCCCCATGAAACTCGTTTCATGACTCCTATTACAGTAAAAAAATAAGTCTGTGTATATGTGTGCCCTCACCTCTACCTTCCCCACCTCATTGCTGCGCTCTTTTCTTGTCTCAAACTTGTTTCCAAGGTGCCCCAACTACAAGCGCATCAAGGTTTTGGCTACGAGAAATCAACCATGTTTGAAAACTGTGGTAGTGTCTGGAACAGCTCACGATATGGTGAAGAACTGGAAGAATTAGGAAGACCCGTCCTGATGGGCAAAATAGCGAATTCTGGGTTTTAGTCTCAGATAAAAGACATTTGTCTGAGACAGGAAAATTCTGGCAAAAGTCTTGAAAAATGCACTAGCCCTCAAATTCGTATCCTTTGCATGTAGCTGCTATAGCTACACTGTAGCTGACATGCTCCTCCTGAAAAATGTAACTACAAGTCAGGGCTATAGGGATAAAGGAAGTTGAAGAAAGGCTTAGTAATCCTCTCCTTTTCAATATCACACATCTAACAAACACATCTCCACTGTAAATCTTCTGCTCGGTACAATCATCACTCTATTACAGTGACTGAAACAACATAAATACAACTTCATGTCAGTAGTCTCATATTCAGTAAAAAAACAAGTATACGCATAGTCCATCTCGCTAGTTTCACCAAGTAAATGAAAGAACAAACACAGTTACTGTGGGGAATATAATCAAAGCATGATAAATCCTGTTCATGTACAAAACATCATTCGAGTGCTGTGGTGGTGATATCAATGGGGGAAATCAGTCGCTGAGCAATAAATGAAAACCTACACTTGAGGCAGGACTGCTGTTAACACTTTGCACCAAGTGAAAACCGACTTAAATCTTTTAGCAATCATTTGCTTTGTATTATGATTTCTTCAGGATGTATGCTGTTGAAAAACAGAGAAAAATGTTTTCAGTGCAGTCAAAGCTGCATTAATTGATATTTTGGGGCACTTGGGGGCAGCATATCAAGCTGTAAACACAACATTGACATATTATCAAATAAAGCTGTAGTGCAAAATTGTTAGCAAACAGTTAAAATTGCCAATGTACACATCCAGCAGACAGCATTTGGAGTGGTGTTTGCATCCACCTAATGAATGTAAGTCCAATATTTACTCTCCTCTTCACTCAGTTTTAGTTTCCACCAACTCCTGAGGGAGATATCTGGCTAGTTGTTTAGTTGCTAAATGCTCCACTATGCTCACTAGTCTGTATTTGTCTGCGGTTTGGTGCTGTGCAGGTAGTATACAGTGGGTGTTTAGCTTTTTCACAAAAAACAGCTGCCTGCTTGAAATGAGATTGATGAGAGTAGTGAGACTGAACCAAAATTATTACACATAGCCATTTAACCCATTCTTAATATAAAAATAGTTATTAGTGCAGCTTTAATAACTTTTGCATCACTGAAGAGTGTCACTGTCACTTGAATCGTTTGCAAGGCAGCAGTGATTTCAGTGAGTGTCAGTATTCCATGAAAATACATTTAATGAGGTGCAGCTTGGAAGGTCATTCAGTAATTACATGAGCTCCTCCCTTAAATACTGCTCGTCACATGTGAGCAGGATTGGTAGTGTTTTGGGATGCCACCAGGAGAGAAGTCTTCACCAGATTTTGCCAGAAATATCAGTTCCACTGATTCTGATCAACAACTCTATCAATGTCTTTATCATGTCTCTCTTAAAATAGAGATTTAATCTCAATAAGATTAAGTAAAGATTAAATAAAGAAATAAAGAAAGCAGATACATTGTGATTATTTTGTAATAAGAGTAGAAAAAACAATACAATAAAAGATGCTAAATGATGAAGGTGACATAGGACATAAAACATAAACAATATAAATCTGACTTATTACCCATTTAAGTGTACCAACTGTGATGTCACTTCATGTGAACTCGACATGTGTATCTACAGTATGTTCCCTGAGGCGTCTGGGAAAACGTGACTGAGCCAGCTTTGTCAGAAACCATTCCTCAGCATGACTCCTGTCCTTGAATGTGACTTCTTCATCTTCTCTGACCTCTGCATCAACAGTGGTGATGTGCAATGGATGGAAGGTGATGGCAAGCATGTCGCTTAAGGCAAGAGAGGCTGAGTGGAGGAGGACGTGGAGTGATGAGGACAGAGTGACAGAAAATGATTTGGACTACAGAGGCAGACGGTTGCAGCTCAGTCTCATTTGGTAATTATTATTAAACAACAGAGTATAGAGTAGAGAAATGATGCCTGAGAATTTTATACCAGGAAAGTTTTATTAGCGTGATCTTTTGTTTACAGTACACTGTCATTTAAGCTAATGTGTTTAGTAATAAAGTGAATCTTAGCTGAATGCAATTTTATATGCTGTGTTTTATGAATATGTAATGAGCTGCAAACATCATGTGAATATCATTAGTAACAGCGCTGTTATCTGCTTATATCCCCAGTGAGACGTGAGCATGTGATGTAGGCATGTATACATGTGTATATATATATATATATATCCAGTCAAATCATCACTGCATGTTTAGTCTTCGGTGTGGTGTCAGTCTAGACACACTGCACTCCGACGTCCTCGATGTGTTGGCAGTTGTTAACACCAACTCCACTGTGTGGGCAGTTAAAGATATCAGACTCTGTTCCTAAGCATCGCAGCTCATCCAGCCAGATCCTACCAGTCCCTACAGAAGGACAGCAGTGTTAGAATAAGACATGCATTCATTAGGGGCTTTTTTAACATTATAATTATGAATTTTTTTTGCAAGTGCAATAACAAAGTTTGCTTTACATTTTCATTAGTCATGTCATGGCACACTAGCCTGGCTGTCCAAAGTTCAAAAATACACATACCAACACCTCTAAAGGTTATTAATTAACACTTTGTATCTTCTTTGTTTAATCCGTACTGTCACATGGTTGTCATTGTCCTATTGATTAGTTGCTGAAAGTCAAGTAGGTCTTATCTGATATGAGCCTGTCAGAGACAGATGCTGAGGAGGAAGGTGACACAAACACAAGAAAGTTGGCGTGCTGCAGAGATAGTGAGCGATTATTACTTTGTTAATACTGTGATGAATAACCCTCATACCTGAGGTATTTTGGTTTAGTTTCAGTCTGTGTTTCTATCTTAACCTAAATTAAGTGAAACCAATGCTGAGCTTTGAGCAGTCAGTGCATGGCTGACAACCAGAGGACACCAGGTCAGCTTCCACCACCTAGCTCGAGGGAAGTGCCACCGCAGGAGAGGAATTGATTTTATCAGGATTCGGGTAGGTCAGCACCTTTTCTTTGGCGTCAGCAACCAATGACACTCATACAGTATGTTGTAGCCTGTTAGTAGCTGGTACACCCACATGGATTAGTGGTAATTAATTCCCTTAGACGTAACAACAAATCACTTCTCTAGTACTAACTGTGTAGTGACAGTAGCCTACACAACAGAAAAGTAAAAACTAAATTTGTTATTTTTGGGAAAGTTATGTAGACAACCATTTATCCATCTGCCCGATACTTTCTGCAGGGTCTGCAACTATGGAACAGACTGCACGCACATATAATTATTTTGAATAAACAACTGACAGATGTATAATTTCTATAGTTATATCCGAAACTTGTGTGGAAATAATATAACAGCAGGATAAACAGTATGATCCATATAATCAGGGATAATTAAATTTGCAACATGCTCAAAAATCTTAAACATACAGGCTAACACGCATGGGCTAATGACTACTTACTTTGTGGGACTTTATTCAACATGTCATTAATGATGCATAATTTTCAGATACTGTAGATGTTCATCCTGTCTGTCCTCAGAATCAGCAGCTGCCAGTACTTTATCTTTGCAGAGCGTTTGTTTTCACCCTGTGTCTTGAACAAGATTGAGACCTAAGATCGATACCTATCTTCTCGTCTCAATCTTTGAAAGTGAATTAGCGCATTTCCCAAAATTTGCAAACTGCTTTTGACTAATGGTATGATGTTCTATAACAATCATTGCTGATGCTGTTATGCAGAGCTAAGTAGCAGAAAAAAAGAGTTGGCGATCAGTTGAGATAAAAATGTAGTCACTAAAGTAATTGCTGAGAGACAGGAACACAAAGTCTGAAATTTGATTGTTCAGGTTACTAAACAGCTTAAACAAACTATGTAGACCATTTTGAAGAGAAAATTAAGGAAAATGAAAATATTATTACCCAGACTATCTGTTGCTAAGATTCGTCACAGTTTACAGACCAACTTCCTGCTTTAACTTTGACCCATCTTACTTGCCGTAGTTAAGTGCACAGTTTTTCTGTGCAATGAGAGATTATAACCAGCACCAGCAAGTGCACTCACTTTCTTACTTTTATATTCAAATAAAGTGGTTTAGATAATCTGGATAAACTGCTGGTTTGTTTATAACCTGTCTTTGTTTATGACCTGTCTGATCAGAATGATGCCCTGTCAGAGTTCATTGTAGTGATGTCGCTGACTACAATGTTATCATAACTGATAAAAAAATTGGCAAAACCTACAAAAATAAGATCCAAGTTGTAATAAACCAAAATTATCCTTTAAGTACCATCAAATGCTCAATGACAGTGGGTACGGAAAGTATTCAGACCCCTTTAAATTTTTCACTCTTTGTTTCATTGCAGCCATTAAATAAAATCCAAAAAGTTCATTTTATTTCTCATTAATGCACACTCAGCACCCCATCTTGACAGAAAAAAACAGAAATGTAGAAATTTTTGCAAATTTATTAAAAAAGAAAAACTGAAATATCACATGGTCATAAGTATTCAGACCCTTTGCTGTGACACTCATATTTAACTCACATGCTGTCCATTTCTTCTGATCCTCCTTGAGATGGTTCTACTCCTTCATTGGAGTCCAGCTGTGTTTAATTAAACTGATTGGACTTGATTAGGAAAGGCACACACCTGTCTATAAGACCTTACAGCTCACAGTGCATGTCAGAGCAAATGAGAATCATGAGGTCGAAGCAACTGCCCGAAGAGCTCAGAGATAGAATTGTGGCAAGGCACAGATCTGGCCAAGGTTACAAAAGAATTTCTGCAGCACTCAAGGTTCCTAAGAGCACAGTGGCCTCCATAATCCTTAAATGGATGAAGTTTGGGACGACCAGAACTCTTCCTAGACCTGGCCGTGCAGCCAAACTGAGCAATCATGGGAGAAGAGCCTTAGTGAGAGAGGTAAAAAAGAACCCAAAGATCACTGTGGCTGAGCTCCAGAGATGCAGTAGGGAGATGGGAGAAAGTTCCAGAAAGTCAACTATCACTGCAGCCCTCCACCAGTCGGGGCTTTATGGCAGTGTGGCCAGGCAAGACATATGAAAGCCCGCATAGAGTTTGCCAAAAAACACATGAAGGACTCTCAGACTATGAGAAATAAGATCCTCTGGTCTGATGAGACCAAGATTGAACTTTTTGGCATTAATTCTAAGCGGTATGTGTGGAGAAAACCAGGCACTGCTCATCACCTGCCCAATACAATCCAAACAGTGAAACATGGTGGTGGCAGCATCATGCTATGGGGGTGTTTTTCAGCTGCAGGGACAGGACGACTGGTTGCAATTGAAGGAAAGATGAAAACCTCTTCCAGAGTGCTCAGACCTCAGATTGGGCCGAAGGTTCACCTTCCAACAAGATAATGACCCTAAGGACACAGCTAAAATAACAAAGGAGTGGCTTCGGAACAACTCTGTGACCATTCTTGACTGGCCCAGCCAGAGCCCTGACCTAAACCCAATTGAGCATTTCTGGTGAGACTGAAAATGGCTGTCCACCAACGTTCACCATCCAACCTGACGGAACTGGAAAGGATCTGCAAGGAAGAATGGCAGAGGATCCCCAAATCCAGGTGTGAAAAACTTGTTGCATCAATGGCTGTACTAGCTCAAAAGGGTGCTTCTACTCAATATGGGGCAAAGGGTCTCAAGGCCATGTGATATTTCAGTTTTTCTTTTTTAATAAATTTGCATACATTTCTGTTTTTTTCTGTCAAGATGGGGTGCTGAGTGTACATTAATGAAAAATAAAATGAACTTTTTTGATTTTAGCAAATGGCTGCAATGAAACAAAGAGTGAAAAATTTAAAGGGGTCTGAATACTTTCCGTACCCACTGTAGGCTGCTTTCTTAGCTCTTGTAGTGTGAGGGTCAGAATAGCAGTGTGCTAATGTAGAAAGAAGTGCTGGGGAACATCACCAATGTGATGGTGGCAGTGGACTTACCTGGGCTGGCAGTGAAGGTGGAAATGGCGGTTTGGAAGCCCAACATCTTACAGATCACCTTGCCATCCACAGTGTCAAAGCTGTCATCACACACGGTGCCCCAGGCCCCGTTGTACTTCACCTCCACTCGCCCCCGGGAACTCCCCGGCACGAGACGCACATTCACTGTGGTGACACAAAGTTGCAGCTGTTTAAAGTTCCTGGTGGCTCAAACTTGGGGATTGTTTGGATAGTCTGGTGTTCATACTAAATATCAAGTGAATATAGCCATCAAAAAGTGATAGGGCGAAAATTTAATTTATAATGTAGATATACAACCTCTGGGCTATGATTGATATTACGGTTGATACGGTTTAAAATGAACAAACTAACCTTTTGTACCGACACTTCCTTCTTCCACCTACTCTGTTTTTATGTTATCAAACTAATTGCCAGCGATCAAAATGGAAACATTACAAACTTAAATAATGTTAGTGAGTAACTCACTCAGTATTGTGTGACGTCTAGCTTGTTTTAAGCAATGCAGCGCTTAAAGCAAGCCATTTATGGACGTTTTTTGGCCTCTTTATTCAAATGGCAATTCATTTTGCAATTGGCATTTCAATGTGCCAGCGAAACAGCGCCCCTTGTCACCATGCTATTTTGGTGTCAAAATTCCTGCCTGCGTAAAGTTAGTAGCTTGCTAACAACCCAAGCTAACGCTAGCAAAGTGAGCTAACTTTAGCTAAGTTTACTGCTGGTTGCTAGCGACAACAGCGATGGCAGAATAATTTCTGTGGTTAACACACAAGCATTTCAATCCCTTAACAACCTAACTTTCCTAAACAACATAAGCCACTAGCCTGAGCTTTTCAGGTCTATAAGCCACTCAGGGGAGCCTGTAGCCTAACGTTACTGTAATATAGCCTGTCAAAGACCATAGGTGATACACTTTCACGATGTTGATGCATATTTATTGCTCACCATATACACAAGTTCCATTAAGTAAACCTACAAGCAGTAAAAAACTATTGGTAATCGACAATATAAACAGCACATTAATTATGCTATACTACACTACAATACCACAGCTGGCACATGTATTCTTTGGAGAAAGGTCAGGCCATGGCACTGTCTCCTCCCTTAGTCCTGAATAGCTAATGCTACTAGTCACTAACATGTTTATTATATTTTCATGATGACCCACTGACCTCCACGCCCAGCAAGCGGAAAAAGAAGGGCCACTTGATTCCAGTCCCTGGGATGTCCAGTGTCATCAGTTCACTTTCACAAGACTGGTGAGTATTATAAACAATATTCCAACTAGCTTTCTGCATTAACATACCACACAGATTCTCAACGAGCAAAATAACTAGAATGGCAAGTGTCAAAGGAAGCTTGTAGATTAATATTTGTTGCACTGCTTACTGATATATATTTAGTTGGTTAATCCAATCACTTCAGTATCATTCATTGTGCATATGAATGAAAAAGAGTGAAATGAAGCTTGGGAGATGTCTCAATAAAGGCATTTATCAATATATGTTGATTGCAATCAAAAATAATGCAATGGTGTTGATACATTGAAATTTGGTTTTGTGAATTCACACTATTCACGTTAGCTAACTTAATATTAACTTGGTGCAGCGGATGGAAATTAACATGAGCCTTTTGTCTAAATCTGGCACGTTTACACCATATTACAGTGGTATTGATTGATAGCGTCACGATCAACAGATCACACAGCGTAAGTCTGGATCATCAGTCCAGTGTGGGGCTTAGAGAGCTGTAGAGACCATGAGGACCAACCTTGGTGTGGATGATATCTGGGTTGTTCTGAGGTGAAGAACGTTCTCTGACCAGTCCATACCAGTAAGAGCAGTACCAGATGTCCTACTCATCCAGTGCAGTTGAATGACCTGAGGAGGTCACCAGCATCCAGCTCAGACCTGCTTTACCTGCATGTCATCACTGCTCTCCCTGCCTCACCCATCAATGCCAGTCCAGGGGAGACAGACAAGGCCCGCAGGTTTGTGAACAGTGTTACGGCTAAATTTCTTCATTGTTTAAGTGGTAGCTTTGTACATGACCGTGACATAAGGTTTGGTACTCCTGGGCAATTTTTGTGTGATGAAGTTAATTTCATCCCTACAGTAAACAGTATTTTTACTCAGTATTGCTAAGTGTAAATGTTATGTTTTTATTGAAAATAACACTTTATCATCTGTGCTCTTACTAAAGACTTCTCCCGTTGCACCCCAGCCTCCAGAACTTACATGGACTGCAGCACTGCCTTTTTAAACTACGCATTACATATAAAAGTAATGTTACTATGTCTATACTGTGTGTTATCATGTCAACTATTTTTATTTATTGACGCTTATTACTATTTGTGATGTAGGTCTATTACCGCATTTCACTATGTACATTTGTCTTAGGATAATTAAGCTTTACTGCAATTTTTAACGTGCAGTAAGTCAGTTATTAAATTGTTGCTCTATGTCAGTTGATTTCTCCTATGGTATAATTCCGGAACTAAGTTTATTATCAATATGCACAATAATCAAATCACAGGAAGACATTAATGCCATTTTTGTTTGTCAGAATGTAGATAATTCATTAAAAGGTCATATTCAATGTCGACAACTGTTATTACAGTTGTTGTTATTGGCTCTATTACTAATACTGACATTATTTTTCCTATAGCTGTCATTCCTATTATTACTAATTTATTAATATTAACACTACAATTACTATTCTACTATTTAAAAAAAAATTATATGTGGTATTTGCATTTTGCCTAGACCTGCTCTATAGGAAAAGTGCAATTAGATAACTTCTATTATGAATTGGCGGTATATAAATAAAATTAAATTGAATTGAGTCTTATACTTCTTGTATACATAATAACATAATAACTACACAAATGTGAATTAAGTTGAAATAAGTTGTCCCTCAATATTAACAACCATGGATCAGAAGAGAGATATATAGTTTGGTTTTCTGACTTGTCATATGTACGTATCAAATATACTGAACCAAAAACAATTCACAATTCTCCTGCTATATTTAACAAGGTATGTGGCAAATCTTCAAAGCCAGGTAAGAGTGGTCAGTTTATAGAAAATGTACTAATTTCTGTTTAATCTCACTGTTTATTTTAACTTATTCAACCTGATGACATTCCCATTGGCTCATATTTATCGCATTCTTCAACAAAATTTCTACGCAGCTATTAATAAAACTATTAAAACTCGGCTTTAATATACTGACAAAGAATATTTCCACAGGATATTATCGTTTAAGATTTAGATGGTAACAACAGTACACATCTATTACAGGAGATATTATGCTCCCAGGTGAACATCTAGTTGGCCAGTTCCAGATGTTTCCTAATCTAGACCCTGTTAATCTCAAACTTTAAAGTTCTTTTTTCTTGTGTGAACTAATGCACTGCCAAAACCTAGCCAGTATATGGCCAGGTTTTGAGATGTCTGTGTAAGATTTGAATGTGGATGCTCACCGCCCAACAAATACTTTTTTAAATATTCTAAGGCAACAACTATTTCCAGATACTGTGTCTCCATTACTCAAAAACGCTGTCAACCATTTTAGTTTGGACTATTTATTGGGTACAAAGTAGTTTGAATAATCCACAGACCTCACTGTGAACTGCAGAGTTCTAGAGACACTGTTTCTGAAAAGATATTGCTTATTGATTTTTAAAATGTACGTTTTCAATGCTCTGAGCACTCACAAAATCCTATTCAACTCCATTAGTATTAAGATGATAACAGAAATCTCAGAGACGTAGCTCAAAACCTGGGCAATTAAAACCAAAACTATCTTATATACCACTAGCGCTACGTGGGGAGATTTGGGTGAACCAACCCTTTAAGACAAACTTGACAAAACAAGGGAAACATCTGGGAGAATTCGATAATCTGTTAATAATTACTAAACTGCAACCAACATTACTGAGAGGTGAACTGTTGCCAATTTGTACAATGGGGAAGGGCCTCCATGTCTTAATAAATCAGTTGGATTGCTGTCCCAATGAGTAGAGAAGCCAGTGCATCCAGCTGCAGCTCCCTTAATGGCCACTGAACAGCTCCAAAAATGTTCCCACTAGTTTGAAATTATTAAGAAAACCCCAAAGTTCTCTCTACACATACAAATTGTTCTGTTAAGGACATGTTAAGGATTTAAGTGAAGTGTTTTGGGGGTGCACTCGCTTAACTGACAAGAATATCAGGCTATTACAGTCAGCCATAACAGTTGAAGCTTTTTCCATTTTGACCATATATGGCTTTTCTGGATTAACTAATTTCCAAAATAGTGGTGAACCACAAACACAACTTTCAGACATTTTAATGTCCCTTCAGGTGATGTTATCAAGTTACTAAAAGTACCATTTTAGAAGTTAGTTTTAGTTAGTAGTAGTTACTGAAAATTTCTATCCTCTCTCTTTTTATTTCTCTCTCAGGTCTGTCCCATGCAGACTTACACTCTGGTGGGTTTCCTTGGTCTCCCTTGTCTCCTTTGGCACCTGGTGGTCCGGGAGGACCTGTGGAGGAAAAATTACTAAATATATCTTCCAACCAAACTGACAGTTTACATGAACTGATATGAACGTAAACCATCAATTGAGTATGTCATACTGATTGTATCACTGTCATAGGTAATTTTAACCAGAACTGGGTACAGAACAATCTGGACTAGTAAACTATTTAGTGCAGGAGGTGGCGAGGTGGCTCATTGTCTTAACTTTGTGTAGCTTAACAAAAGATGAGTAAATTGGACACTCTTGCAGATGTAAAAATGTATTCTAATTTGTTTGCATAGAAGAATGGCACAGAAGAAGTGCACTGACTATGTTGCACTAGCAAGCTTTGCAACAGAATGATTAAATTTATAAATGCGCCTTTGATTAACATTTTACATAATGCTGTAATGCCTGCAAAAACAATAACACAATCAATGGAATAATGGAATGGAAATGGAATAATCCCATAAGGTTACATCTCTTACCTTATATGTAATCTCATCCTTATCATATCACCTGCAGCTATCTCTAGAAAACTATGTAAGTTAATTTTTAGTTGTTACTTGATGTTTTCTGTAACTTCAAATGCTTTGCACAGCACATATGGCAGAAACATGATTCCTGTCATTTTAATACACACTTGCCTTGAGTTCCACTGAAACCAGGGGGTCCACTTGCACCTGATGAGAAGACAACAAAATGAGATCTTATGAAAGACATTTGCTGGACATCACTGACGTGGACATGCATGGATAAAATCTAGTTATCATCATTTTTAGAGGCCAGATCAGCGACCAAAATTTCTTCTGAATCACGGGACCAGAATGTTTGTGTTTAATAAGCTGGCAGCAGTTGATGTGAGTCAGTGCCAACTGATGGCCCCTTAATTCAGTTGAAGCACACTGCATTAAAAACACAATTTAAATTGCCAATTAGTACTTTAAAGCTCACTGGATTATTAAAACAAGCAGGTGTGCATTTATCGAAGTGTAATTTTCACATGCAGGTCAGCTGATTCATTCTCTCCTCTACTCTATTCTCACCTTATTTGTGTGTTTATTATTGTGTTGTGTCCATGTGTAGAAAAGTTGGCACAAACTCACTGCATACACAAATCTAATCTATGCCACAGTGGTAACCCGCTAGAAGGCGCAAATACACAGCCCTGCCAGTAAGGGAACTTAGCTGATTATATACATCAAAGTGTTTCCATGTGTTGGGGAGTATGACTACATATGTGAAAAAAGTCGTCTAAAGGAAGCTGTGTGAAGTCTGATATATGTCCCGAGGTGATGTCACTTGAGTCAGCTTCGGTTGGGCCTGAAGACTAGAAGTTTGAAAAGGAAAAAAATCTAGGGGTGTGGAGTTTACCAGAAAGAAGTGACTTTACCAGGCCTCTGTAGCCCACTCCTCATATCTGCCTGAGGCTAAAAGCTATAGGCCAGTGATTCTCAAAGTGGGGTCCTTGGTGACTGTGGTCAACCACATATTCGGCCAGCTGTGCAGGGAGATGGGCACAGGACAGGACACCCAGTTGTTCCTCTCAGAGGTGCGATGGGAAAGTGCTACAGCGGGTGAACGAACTGCGCTCAGAGCTGTTCAAATTCATCCAGAATGACAAGCCTATCACTGTAGCGCTATGGATCCGAATAGATCGCACAGCTCACCTACCTCACAGATGTGTTCAACTTATTGAACAAACTCAGTTTGTCTCTTCAAGGCAGATATGCCTCTATCCTGGAAGTAAGCGTCAAAATCAAAGCATTCCAAGGAAAAACAGAGATCTGGAGAAGGCAGGTGCGAAATGGCATCACCGACATGTTCCCACAACTCAGAGTTTTTGAACACAAACCAAATATCAGCTGAGATTGTGTACCTATGACTATTTCACTGATGTTGACACAGATGCTGGGGACTGGGTATGCGACCCCTTTGTTGCCCATACAACGGGCGTGGGGTCTCAGTGGAAAAGTAAAGGAGGAGCTGCTGGACCTAGCATGTAATGGGATGTTGAGAATCCAGTTCAGCCAAGGGGCGCATGTTGACAGGAGTATCCGGAACTCTTTGCTGTTGCCATGCAGGCGATGCTCCCCTTTCCAACCACATACCTGTGTGAGCCGTCATTCTCAATGCTGACCACCATGAAGACCAAGTACAAGGATGATTTTTTAAGATTTATGACTTTAAGACATGATTGAATTACAGATTCAATTACTGACCAATTAAATGAAAAACGTGTATATAAAGTCATGGCTGGATTTACAGATAAGGCAGGAAGCTTGTGTCATTTATTATGACGTGAATAGTTGATATACTGTATGATGTTGAATAAAGATTTATTAATAATAATTTCCAAGGTCTCCTTTTTCTCCTTTGAGCCCAGGAATACCAGGAACTCCAGGAGATCCTGGAAGTGCACAACAAATCAACAGAAATCCATTTCTATCTCACACACAAGCCCACATCTACAAGCACAGAAATACAACATACACACATTCACGTATGCAACATATAACATTTTTAGCTACCTTTTTGGCCAGGGTTTCCCAT
The DNA here is from genome assembly GCF_020085105.1 of Siniperca chuatsi. Lineage (NCBI taxonomy): Eukaryota > Metazoa > Chordata > Actinopteri > Centrarchiformes > Sinipercidae > Siniperca > Siniperca chuatsi. The sequence goes on from NC_058053.1 coordinate 483,275, forward strand.
GTCACCTCTGTCTCCACGAGGGCCTGCAATCAAAGCACAGGGGAAAACAGTCAGAAGCAAAACATTAAACCCTGGGTGCTTTTCTGTCACAGCTAATTAGAATGTACATCTTTACAGGGTAGAAAGGTCACTAAAACAGCGAGAAAAGTCCTAAGTCCTAAACTCTAAAAGGCTCAGTTCTATTTCAATGTTAGCAGCTCTTTATGACAGGAGACCCACAACACCTATTCAATGGCAAGGAAACTAATTAATGTGAGAAATGTAAAATGATTTCAGGGTGTTTTGTTTCCATTTAGTCAGGTCAGGTTTGATGGAACCTCCACGGTGGTGCTATGAATTCTTCAACCAATATCCAAACCCTTACCTTGGGCCCCAAGTTCTCCTTTCTCTCCCTTTGCACCTGGTCCTCGATTCCCTGGGGCTCCTGGGAGCCCAGGTGGACCCCTGGGACCTGCACACCCACACATGAATGCACGGACGCACGCACGCGCACACACACACACACACACACAATCAGAGTGATGATTATGAACAACTGTTTATGTTTTTCTGGTGAGCATTTATATTTCATAAATGCAAGCTGTGTAAATTGTATCATTCATCACATGAAACAGCAGTGTGTCAGCAATATTACAGATGATGACCAGCAGCTAAAGAAGGAAGAGAAACTGCTGATACATTTTTCCGTCCAGGAACTGACTAAATTCACTTCATGTTGCAGGTTAACTGAACCTCCAACATGATGTGAAACCAGGGAAGGTTATGGTTCTGTTTCAGTAAATATCATTTGGGATTACTGTGAGTCAGTATGTGAGTCATACAGTGTACTACATACAGTATGCCTGAACACACGTGCTCCCCTTCAGCACTACTGTGCTTATAATAAAACTTTATTTGGAAAGAGCACTTTTCAAAAATTGTCTTATGTATTTATCCTTCAAATATATGCAAATTAAAAACAAGCCTAATGGCCAATGTACACAGCATCCAGCTGTGTCATATTTCAGCTCTGTTGCAGCTGTCATAGACGATCCGCTGCCATGCAAAGTCTCACTTGCCAATCTTTTCCTTAAAACATTAAATTGAATTTAACTGAATTGAGAGAGAGAGAAGGAGAAAAGTGAGGGAGGGAGACTGCCATTAAACCTCCATTTAATCTCCTCCTGCTCTCTATGTTTTAATGCAGCCAAAATCACGATATAGTTGTTCTAATTTACATATTTTTCTCTCATTTACATATTTTTCTGTTCTGACAACGGAACCAGTGTGAAATTTGATAGCGGCTCATGTTGACCAGCAGTCATTACCAAGTTGCTGAGCTGCAGATAAAATCATTATTTTACGATCATGACATCATCAGACAAAATCATGACATTTAAAATGAGTGATGACAGAGAAGGTTGTCATAGTCAATACAGCCAAAAAGCATCTGTTACCATCAAAATGAGCTGCTGTATTCATTTAACATGAAAAATGTCAGCAAAACAACTCTAAACCATATTATAAATGTGGCTGCTGAACAGACGCTCCACGACAGAGCCTGAGTGCAGCAAATCATCCTCTGGGGGCCATGAATGTTTGAACCAAGTTTCATCTCAATCCATCCAATAGTTGTTCAGATAGTTCAGTCTGGATCAAAGTGTTGGACAACTGACCAACAGAACAACATAGCCATCCCTAGAACCATGCCGCAAGCATGGCTAGCAATGAGCTACCTGGTTTCAGCCACCTAGGCTACTGATATAATGACAGTTTAACATACACACACACACCATCAGTGGAAGCTTACTGGTTGGTCCACAAGGTCCAGTGGGTCCAGTTGGGCCAGAGTGGATAGGCAAATTTTTAAATGTGTACTACCGCTTGCAAATCTGGATGCTTTATGATAAAATAAACAAAAGTTGCCTTGCTTTGTCTGAAGCAGACAGAGATTTCAGAGATTTTTTTTACATCTGTGAGTCCAGCTTTGTCTGGATGTCACAGTTTGTTTTTCATTCAATTTGTCAGCTCTGGTGTGCAATCTAGTGTCTGTTGCAGCCCCATTTAATTATTTAAGCTACAAGTATGTTTTTCAAAAAATCATATATAGTACAGCTTTAAGAATAACAACAATGCCATTATTCCACAAATAATCATAATGACAAACCAATTTGACCAGCAACTCCTGGCTCTCCAGGTTGTCCATTGAGTCCCATTTCTCCCTTTTGTCCTGGAGGGCCAACAACACCATTGTCACCTGGGAAGAAGCATACAGGTAATCTACTGATGAACTGCATCTTCTGCTGTTCAACACTATCACTGAAGCATGCTGAATAATCCACAGTTCACAGTCCACAGTTTTAGTAAGTTGACTAATTAATATATTTCAATCACATCATCTTTATTCATCTATATGTATGTATTTATTTCAATTTTTATTTTTATTGGCCTACAGGTGGTCAAATTTAAATATACTGTCTCTACAGACATTTGTTTGTCTTGAGTCTGCCATTTGTTCCTGTTCAATTTCAAACATACTGAAACTTTTGGCAAATCAGTGAGTGTGTGGAAAATGTACATAAAATCAAAACAAAACCAGCACATGCACACATGCACACAAACACAAGCAAGGAATGCTAAAGGTCATCTGCCTCAGACATCTGCCTCAGACTTAATTTGTCGGCTTGAGTAAAAGTCCAGCCCTGCTAGAGATTTCATATAGGAAATGTCAGTGCACTGACTAAGTTGCGAAGGTATGTAAAATAATGGCTGCAGCCCACCTATTTCCATAAATTGCACTACTTTATATTCATTGCACTACTGTTCTGCCCAGTCCAATTCATTATTGTACATATCCATCAGTATACTTCTGTTTATAGTAGTGCCATCTGTATATAATGTCTATAGTACCACTTGTAAAATATTTTCATAATACTGCTCTATCCTGCATTTATGCACACACTTTATATCCTGCACTTGCTTATTGCACTTCTGGTTAGACCTAAACTGCATTTCATTGCCTTGTACTTGTACATGTGTAATGACAATAAAGTTGAATCTAATCTAATCTAATCTAATCTAATCTAATCTAATCTAATCTATCAACCGGTTTTCATCAGCCGTCTGACAAGAGACGACAGGTCATCAATGCCGGGATCATCACCGGACCTGCAGCTGAAAGCTAATGCCTCCTGCTGCACACATATGCACCTTTGCTAAATCAGTGGTAACGAAATTAACTTTTTACATAAACTTTTATTCTGGTGTTGTTTATAGCTCAGAGGTTGGAGCAAGGCTCTAACACTGCCAGTGTTACAGAGTCAATTCTCTTTCTGAACCACTCTATCAGATCATAACATTTGGTTATTGTTCAGATGGTTCTGAGAGAAATGTAAATTCGTCTATTCCTCTATTTTTTTACAAGATAAAAGATGCAAGATAGATTAGCTTCATCTGTCCACGCTTGAGGTCTGTTTGATTAAAATCACCAGCTACAATAAAAACACCATCCTGTTGTTTTCTCATGTGACTGCTGATGACCTCATACAGTTCCTGACAGTTTTTGAATTTGCATCTGGAGGAATATCATCATCAGCAACAAAAACACTGGTGAATTCTCTGGGCAGATAATATGGTCAACATTTTAACAATAAAAATTCCACATCTGGGGATCAATGTCCATCCATTTTAACTACGTTTGAGCACCAAGCATCATTGATGTGAACACAGAGACTGCCTCCTCTCGTCTTACCGGAGTCTTGTGTTCTCTCAGTCTGTCAGTTCTGTCACCATCGAGTGCGATAGCTTTATCCGGGATGTTGTGATGCAGCCAGGTCTCAGTAAAGATGAGGGCACAGCAGCCTCTGACTTCCCACTGTTGAGTTAGCCTGAATCATATCTTATCCATTTTATTGTCCTGCGACCGGACATTAGCCAGGAGTCGACTGAGTAGTGGTATAGCCATAGGTCGGACCTGATGCTTTGAAGTTCTACACTAACAGTTAGCCTTAAACCTAAACTACATCCTCAACAAGGTAACAACCAGAAAATGCTTTTTGTAATTAATGTTGCTATTTTTCCTGACATTGTGACATCAAGTATATGAACACGCACACACATACACACACAGATGTGTATCCAACCTGGGTTGAGGGTGCTAGTGTTGACCGGACATTAGCCAGAAGTAGATTGGGTAGTGGAAGAACCTTAGGTCCGACCTGAGTTAACTTAGCTCTTATGTCGCTTCTCTTTCCTCTCTTCCTATTTCGGTCACACCACTTGTGGTGACATTTGGCCTGGCTGGTCTGGTTGTCAGGCCGGGAGATGCCGTGAACAGTGATCATCTCAAGGTCCACTGCACTTAATCCAATCCCTGCACTTCCTTTTCCAATGCTGATGAGTGTATCACTGTCGTAAGTAATAAGTGCTTCAGTAACGAAGAATGAAAATGTAGCGAAGTTTGAGGGAGCTACTTGCTGCCGCATCTACACGCGCAGCCATTGCCATGGTTACTCTCCATTTGTTGTGTTGTCCCAGTTACTCAGTGATTACAGAACTAGGAAATCTTTGGTTGCTAAATGACCACACTTCTCATTTTTTACTAATTTTAACTTCAACTTTATTTTTTAATTGCTTAAGGTTGACTAACCTTTGAGGCCCCTCTCTCCTGGCGCACCTGGATGTCCCAGCAGCCCATCTGTACCTGGAGGACCAGGAGGTCCTGAGGACACACATGCAAAAGAATTGCTAGGGTTGATAAACCCTGCTCTTAAAATTCTGACCAGGTTGTTACAGTTTTATGCTTTGACGTTCAACACTAACATTAGCCTTAAACCTAACTACATCCTCAACAAGGTAACAACCAGAAAATGCTTTTTGTAATTAATGTTGCTAATTTTCCTGACATTGTGACATCAAGTATATGAACACGCACACACATATACACACAGATGTGTATCCAACCTGGGTTGAGGGTGATGGTTGTCAGTTTGCCCTCCAGGTTGTGGGTGCTGGTGTTGAGCAGGCTCAGATCAGACCTCAGTCTTTCCAGCTGACCCTCCTCTCCACACAGACTGTTGACCTGTTGTCATCGAAACCAACAGAAACATGACTGTGATATTAAAGCAGCGCTGTAAATCATGACCATATCAAATGAATGAAAATTAGCTTTACAGCAAGACTATGCCATTTTTGAATGAAAAAATAACAAAATTTCCCTCTTACAAATTAAACGTTTGAATTCATAAGCAATAAAACACCCCCATGCTCTATTCAATGCACTCAGGGGTTTTGCTGCTATGGCCTTAGTTGTGCTGGTATGACCAGTAGCTTATTGTGGCTAATGTTAGCAAACATTAGATAGATATTGCTGTGTAACTGATATTTTTGAGTCAGTTCACTTACTTGATGCCTCATCTCTACGTGTGCTACTGTTACGCTACGTTTTAGCTACGTTTAGTACAATACATCAAATGGCAACATTTATGTGCAAAATTGCATATGGTCCTAATTTCCATTAACAACCAGTGTATGGGCAGACTGTCACCCTCTGTCTGCCAAGTTCTGCATTTGTTAAAACAAATGTATATACATTTGAATACATTGAATTTAAAACATAACTCCACAAATACAAACATTCTGACAAACAAACAAATAAGATGCACTTATTACTTATAACATTCACATCAAGATACAATCTAATTGCACCCCGCTTTGACACGATTTGCATATCGTGCATCAGGGAATCGCAATCAAGTATGGCTGCACCCGGTCAAAGCATGGATTCCCCAGAGAACAAGCTGCAGCATTACAACCTTGCCCACAATCTCTCCTCGCGCTACCCCTCCCGTGCGGTCTACTGACAGTCGCACATGCTCTGCAGAAAAACACACAAAGAGTGAGTCTCTCTATGCCGTTGGTTTGTAAAAGCTTGTAAGTGCACCTTTCATTCAGTGCCACACACACACACACACAGAAAGAAAGTCAACAGTGCAGACATAAGGGGAGAGAGAAACAGAAAGAGACAGGCGGGGCAAGCTGGTGTGTATGTGCAGAGACCAGGGGTGTAGGTGTGTGCGTGTGTGTGGGAAGATAACTGAAGGGAAAAGCAAGGTGAGCAGATTAAAGTAGTTTGTGAGTAAACACTATAAAATAAGGTGGACAATTAAGTTGAATTAAAATGGTAACATAAGTTGTTACATTTGTTTGTTTCTAAGAGAAAATTATTGAATAAAATATTGAAATATTAATTAGAAGTTTTTGATATTTATTTTGGGTAAATTAATTGTTATATTAATCAAGTAATAAAAAATAATCTTTAGAATAATCGATAAATTAGTTGTTAGATTAATCGACTAATCGAATAAATAATCGTTAGATTAATCGATTAAAAAATGGTGCAGCCCTAGTGCTAAACATATATAAGTATAAGCAAATCAATAAAAATGATGTACAGAGCACAATTATAGCTGAATGATTACGGCGCAGGTCACATAACCACAACTTCGCCGATTTGATTCCAGCGTGGGGCCTTTGTGGCATGTCATGCCCCCTCTCTCTCCTCCTGTTTCCTGTCTGTCACTTCACTGTTAACTGTCCAATAAAGGCGAAAATACCAAAAAACATCTTGGGGAAAAAAGAAGAAAGTTACATAAATGATAACAAATATTCAAGGCAAACAGGCTTCTCCTCTAGAAACTCCATAAAGGATCTTCATATTTTCATAAAGGTAGAGTATTTTCCCTTAATCATCAATGTAAGTTTGAGTAAGAACAAAGAGTGTGATAGACCCTCAAGTAGGTAATGTTGAAGAAACTAGCAAGAGACAGCTAGATTTTGAAAGTATCCAACCAAACAAATCCCAACGCCTCCCCTTCAGCCCTCCTTCCAAAGCCACTCCTCCTAAAACCACACATTGTTGTTATTAGATTTCTGTTTGTGTACAGATTAAAGAAAGAAAATACAACATGTTAACTGGTGAGCTTCAGCGGTGTAGGCAGACATAGTTTTGAACTTTGGCCAAAGCCAGGCTTTCCTTCCAGTCTTTATGCTAAACAAGGCTAACTACATCCTGACTCCAACTCTGTTCTTAACGCACAGACATGAAATTGATATGGATCTTCTCATATCTCTCCTTAAATGTTGAAGTATTTATAATTATCTAATTTTTTATGGTAATTTAAAACCTAAACTGAATCTGAACTGAACAAAAACAAAACTGAACTGAAGCTATATACAATGTGTTCAGTAAAATGTTACATATAAACAACAGGAGGACCTGGCTCTTGAGGGCCCATAGGTGGCCCCTCAGGGTCTTGGTTTCTTGACTGTTGTTGTGGAGGAGAGTTTGGAGGTTGTCATCCCCCTGTTCTCTGCCCAGAGGAATATCATTGGACATCAGCTTCTCCAACCTGGGGTCAGACAGTGAAGACTCCAACGTGAAAACTAGGACAGAGAGGAAAAAATAACAAGCATGTTTCATCAGTAACTTCATTCACTTAACATTTACAATACATAATTATATCAGTTTGATGTGTAGTTTGTGAAATAAGTCCATAATACAAAGTGATAAAGAAATAATCTTGATTCTCTTCAATATATCACATTTAAAAATAAATATGTGATAACAAATAATACTATCTGTATGCAGTTGTACCTTTATAAATGAGAAAGGCATTAAGGGCGGTCTGCAAGATGAGGTAAACAACAACCACATAAAAACACCACTGTCTTCTGGGCCTCGCTGGCTTCAGATCTGAAACACAAAGAGGAAACTACATTTAAAACACCAGAATGTGATCAGTCTCCTGCAGCAAACTTACATCTTGGGAAAGTCATTTCAAGAGACGACAAGTAGCCCAGTTCATCCAGCCAATACAGCTTCAAGCTTGAAACATTTGGACAACCAGCGGAAAATGTCAGCCATCAATCATAATGAAAACCTGGGGGGAAATCGAGATGGGTTTCTTTTTGTTGGCAGAAAAGTCAAGAAACTGACACTAGACCAAACTGGTTATGACTGAGGGGTAAACTACTGTCCCCTCTAAAGGTTTCAGAGGTGCATGCGTGTGGATTTGAGTTTGGCAGGGACCTGCAGGTTAGAGGAATATGTAATATGCATTGAAGACATTTTGACATGTCACAATAGGAAAAGCACAAGTGTAAATAATAAAATGAATTACATTTAGCTGCTTCAAGGCAAGGCAAGTTTATGTGTATAGCTCATTTCAACAAGGCAATTCAAAGTGCTTTACATAAAACATAAAAGCAACATAGGTCAATATAAAAAGACATTTAAATACAATCACAAATAGTTAATAGAAAAGAAAAACAAGATAAAACAGAGTAAAAGTTACAGTGCAGTGTAAGAAATTAATCATTATTTGATTTAATAAAAAGCAGCCTTGATTTAAAAGAACTGAGAGTTTCAGTGGACTTCCAGTTTTCTGGGAGTTTGTTCCCGATACGTGGTGCACAAAAACTGAACGCTATCCATGTTTAGTTTTGACTCTGGGGACAGAAAGCAGACCTGTCCCAGACAACCTACAAAGCTCTTAATGGTCAGGTACCATCATATCATAAAGAGATCATAGTGCCCTATTACCCAGTTAGAACACATATCAGACTAGAATGCAGTATTACTTCCTAGAGTCTCCAAAAGTAGAATGGGAGCCATAGCCTTCAGTTATCAAGCTCCTCTCCTGTGGAATCAAATCCCAGTTTGGGTTTGGGAGGCATACACCATCTCCACATTTAAGATTAGACTTAAGACTTTCCTCTTTGATAATGGGCTGGGTCAGGTGAGTCCTGAACCATCCCTTAGTTATGCTGCTATAGGCCTAGACTGTCGGGAGACCGATGATGCATTGAGTTTATCCCATTAATGCATGTTACTAACTTGACATCTTCTCTCTCCTATAGTTTTGTGCTATCTCGTCTCTCTCCTTCTGTCACTTTCAGCTGGTATTTCTGCCTCCAGAGCTGCAGAGTCTGGATCTATGATTGCAAGGCACCTTCTGTTCCTGCTCGACAACTGCTACTACATTATAATTATTAGTCTTATTACTATTATTATTATCCCTATCATTATTATTACTATTATTATTTTATTAATATTACCACTACCATTACATTATTATTATTTTAAAATTCTATGTGGAATTTGCATTGTGCTACTGTATGCTCTCTTACTGCAGTGAATGTCATTGAAAACCTTAACAAGAGCAATCTCAGTGCTGTGGTTGAAAACCTGACTGGAAGACATCAAAACAGCTGTTTAATGGCAAGAAGTTGTTCAGCTGTTGAAAAACAGCTTTTTCAGTGATTTACTTAAAAACGGGAGGTTTGATATGGGTCTATAATTGTGCATTAGTGACGCATCTATATTGTTCTTTTTTAAAATTGGCTTGATGACTGCAGTTTTCATTGCCTGTGGGAAGACACCTGAGAGAAGAGACATGTTGACAATTTGTTGAAGATCTATGGCCATGCAATTAGAAACATTTTTTATTGAAGCCTTTTGGCAGAATATTAAGGCAGCAGGAGGAGGATTTCAGATGTTGTATAATGTCCTCCAGGTTTCTATGGTTGATTGGATCAAACTGAGTCATGCTGTTTGAATTGATTTCAACTGCACACAGGGACAACAAATATACTGTACCTGATATGGAGGCACTGTCTAATTTTCTGAATTTTGTCAGTGACGAAGTAGACAAATTCATTGCAGGCCTTGGTAGATAGAAGTTCATAGGCTACTGTCGACGGCTGTGTCCTACTAAGAACAGGGGTGGAAGAGGCGTTCTACCTGGATGATAATGCAGGCCTGCCAGTCGCATCACAAATCTCAGGGCTCTGGGCTCTGCCTATTACTCGTCCTCCCATTTCCCAGGGAAATTATTTACCCTTCGGCTTTGCACCAAGAGAGTTCCAGGGAGAACTACCACTTTTATATTACCCGGTATACAGCCTTCCTGTTTCTTGGTAGTCTTGTTGGTGCTAATTAGCTGTGTGTTAGCATGCTCTTGTCCACTGTTTTGAGTCCATGGTAAAGTGGTGTTGTTACCACATAGTCCATTCACTTCCATGTTCACTTCTAGCTGGTGGATTTTGGTTTCCAGCACTGCAATTTTCTGTAGACTGTGGAAGTTGTCCGAGAAGTTGTGGAGAAGAAAGGCATCTTGCTGCTATTTAGCTTTAGCTAAGTATACAATCACTGCAGTACAGGTTTGTGCGTTGGTAGGCCACACTCATATAGTACTGAGGTCATACTTACTTTATCTGCATAAATTACAGCCCCAATGAAAGTATCCAGGAGCCACTGCTCATAATTTCTAGCGGGAAAAAAAACAAGAGTATCAGCAAAAGAATGCAAGCAGAGGCGAGAGGAAGCAGAAAGGTGTCTGCACCGTAGAAAAGGTTTATTCTCAATTGAGAATGACTTCCGGATGGGAGCCGAAACGTCTTGATTCTGACAACAGTGTCCAGATGACTACGACTGAAACCTTTTCTACGATAGAACACTCCTGGACGAATGAGGGACTACACCAAAGGTGTCTGCACTGTAAGAAAGCAGAAAGTTTCAGGGTCCTATTATTGTGCATGCTGGCTCAATGTCATGGCTTACTGGGACACAAGAACAGAGCCATTGCTAATGTTATTAGTAACACCTGTGCTTTTATGACAAGTCAGAATGTTTCCTGTGAAAAAGGCCTATTTAGTTATACATTTGTAAGAGAATTTGCACCCACATAGACACAATGGTTTAAACAAAAGCTTAACAAAATATTCCAAAATTTCAATTCCTCAGGTGAGCACTGTGGGCTTGTGCTGGCATAATCTCTATAAATGGATATCTGCATATGAATGTAGAATCTGTAGGCAAGGGACAAGATTTTGGAATCAGAAGCGTTCTGGTTTCCATTTTTAGTCTGTTGGTTGCATGCAGGTAAACAGTCAGTGGAGAGCAAAAGAGGCGGAACGCATTGGCCGAAATGCAGTCTCGGAACCCATCGGCTATTGTCTGATAACGATTTAGCTTTTTATCAATCGCAGAACCCTAGATATTGGCCTTTTATTATCTTTTTTAAAATTTATCTGCATTCAAATCATTGTCAGACGATAGTAGATGGGTTCAGTGATTGCTAATTGGACTGTAAACAATGACCGGCGCACTGAAGAAGAAGTTTTGGCCCGGATATCCGTTATCTGCATGTCTGTTGGCTACACCGGAAGCCCTGAAATATTAGCTGTTGCCCCCAGAGGCTAAATCGACGTCAGATGATAGCCGATGGGTTTCCGAGATTGGTGCTGTCACCACTGGCTCATATTTTCTGGAGTTTCTTATATGCCTATTGATTCATTCATATATAACCTCTGACACAAATCAAACATAATGTGTTTTTAATGTTTCAGATTTATTTTGCCATGGCAGTGGTTGGAAAGATTAATTTAAATCAACTGTGGCACTGAACAGCAGAAATAACATTTAGAGTTCATACGATTTTATAGTATTACACATATTAAGTAATGTGTAATGTGTAAATATTTCATTACAGCCTAAATGACAGGATCTATTTTCAAATTGAAGACATTTACTTATATATTTACTTATGTATTATCTCATTATCTCTTATTTGTATTATCTCACCTATGCAGAGCTGTATTTTCTGTGCTCCTGCTTGTTAAAAACTCAACTAAAGTAGTCTTTACCTTTCATTTAATTTTAGGGGACATTTGCAGCAGAACTCTCATTTTATCTCTTAAAAAGCCTGCTCTGCCTGTCTAACAGGAAAGATGAAACATTGCTGCCATCTACTGGTCATGGCTGCCATTAATATATAACCAAAATGAGACCAGACAAGGTTGCCTTTTACAACTGACCTGAGAAATAGTACACATAACATTATTCCTACAATCTCTATTATTATCTACTTTAAAATATCATTAATTGCTTGTTTGCTCACAATGCAAATAATTAGCACGAAATACTTGTTTCTTTTGGGTGCTGTGTGAGAACATTTCCTGAAGTACATGTGCCCATTTTTATTTCCACAGCAGATTCTGTGCTTTTTTTCCTCATTAGCTTGATAGACAAGCTCTTTGTTTCGTGTTATTCAACCTGAAAATAACATAAGTAAATTATGAGGACACTGTCTTCTCCATATTGTCAGAGCCTGTCATTAAGGAAAGATTTGTGTCTACAACAGACCTACAGTATTTTATGGCAGACATTTTGACTTGTCAGAGCAGTAATAACACAGATGTAACTAAGAATAATATTATTCATTGCTCCGTTCCATTTCTTTGGCTATAATAAACCCACTGCACACTACCTGCCCAGCACCAAACAGCATAGTTAGCGACTAGCTGGTGAACATATAGCATTTAGCAGCTAAAGAGCCAGATGTTGTTTTTCTCAGGAGTTGGTTCAAATTACAGTTTTTCTCAAATGCTAAAACACATTTCACAAACGTTTCCTCCACGTTACCCAATGTCTAAACACAATACCCTTTTCTAAAGCTACATAAACACAACCACACCTTCTCACTTCAAAACTTAAGCTTTCACACCAAAAGAGCAGCTCGAAGCTTTCAAAAATGTAAACACTATACACATCATTACACACTACAGCAAAACAATTGAAAACACAATGCTCAATTTGTGAGAAGGTTCTTTGTTTCATAACTGCCAATGCATATTTTTAGAAACTTTACAGTAATGGATGTTCTTAGATCTCTGCAGAGGATTAGGCATTTAGATTTGTGAGTTTCATATGAATAGTATAAATCTATAGTAAATTCTGCATGTACACTACTGTAACACAACTCAATGCAAAAACAGAATCTATTGCACACAACAGTACTCTTGAAAACATGATCAGGGTGTGAAGTTTTTTATTTACTTTATTCACACCACAATCACTGTGCGGCATCATGTCGCTGAGCTGCATCAGGCCACATCACCTCATCCACATCGCAGGCTATATTGTCTCTTGCCAGGCACCGCGGGAAAAACGCCCTGGAATGGTGAATCCATCCTTGGAAGGCCTCCACTGGGATGTCAACACAGGCCAGCTCCATTGCCCTTAGGAGGTTCTCTCTAGTGTATGGTTGTCTGTCATAAACCTTCCATCTCCACGATGAGAAGAACTCCTCTATAGGGTTCAGGAAAGGGGAGTAGGGTGGCAGACAGACGTTTAAAAAGTGGTTCCTGTTGGTGGTGAACCACTCTCTGATTTGGCCAATGATGTTACGGCCTCTTTGCCTTCGTTTCTGCAGGTTGAAGCCAGCCTCATCCAGGAAGAGGTACTCATGAGGTCTGGCCATCGCATCCAACTGTAATATCCTCTGTGAAAATGTGAAAGTGCACAGGTGTTCAGAACAACAGTCAATCAGGTAGCACATTATTGTCCAGAAGTAATGTAGGCCACTGAGCAACACAGTATGTCCACTAACTGTACTGTGAACATGGATGTATACTTACTTGCACATACTCGTAACGTAGGTCTTTGTGTCGCGCAGAGTTGCGCTCAAAAGGAACCCTATAGACCTGTTTCATCCGCATCTTTTGGCACCGGAGAACTCAGTCTATTGTGGCCAAGCTGACATCATCAATGCTCTCAAAGTTGACATTATCGGCAATGACTTTGTCTCTGATCTCCCGGAGTCTGATGAGGTTGTTCTCACGAACCATATCCACAATGAGGGTTTCTTGAGCCGCTGTAAATATGGCAACCCTCCCACCTCTATGTGGCATTCTTTCAACTCTAAAGAAAGAAACATGTGTTGTCAATTGACATGTTTTACAATACAGTAACAACTGATTTGAAACCAATAGACTACTTTCACAGGCTTGTAAAATATTATTGTGACAAAGAAAGCAATAGAGTACAATACCTGTTGTGTTGTCTGAATGCCCTGATAATGGTGGCCACGGTGAACCTACTCAGGTTTGGACGGACTCGTAGTCCTGCTTCAGCCATTGTCATGCCATGGACAATGACATGGTCAATGACTGTTGCTCGCATCTCGTCTGTAATGATGGTGCGAGGTTGTCTTGCTCTCCCTCCTGGACCTTCTCCTCTCCCTTGTTGGCCTGCTTCTCTTCCTCCTCTGATTTGAACTCCTCTTCCTCGTTGGCCTGCTCCTCTTCCTCCTCTGATTTGAACTCCTCTTCCTCGTTGGCCTGCTGCTCTTCCTCCTCTGATTTGAACTCCTCTTCCTTGTTGGCCTGCTCCTCTTCTTCCATGGCCAGCTCTTCTCCCTCCTCTGACTCGAATTCCTCTTCCCCTGACTCTGCCTTCATCCATTGTGTTTGTTTGGAATCTTCAGCAAACTGTGCACTCTGAACTTGCTTTTATACATGTGGTCACAGCATTAGCAACAAGTGTCTTCAATTTTGAGTCGTTGTGTGTAATGAATGACGCCAGGTGTGTTCATTGTGTTCAAATATTGCTGACTGTGGCAAGCATTTTGCATCACATGAGCTTTCATTTGAGAATATGAGCAGAGTTCTTTTGCAACTTGTGTTTTAGCAAAGAAAAATGTGTTAAGATTTATGAGAACGGAGGATTGTGTTTTGTGAATTGTGTCTTCATGTGAAATGTGTTTATGATATTGGAAAATGATGGCTAGATTTAGTAAATGTGTTTAGACAACTGGTCATTTGGTTTAGAGGATTGGCTTTTGTGTTTTAGCATTTGAGAAAAACTGTAATACTAATGTTTCTCTGTATCTGCTGGATAGGTAACTGTTTGCTAATACAATGGCCATAACTACTTTACAAGCTGATCTGTCAGTGTTGTGTCTACAGCTTGTGTCTACAGAGAAAGGTTTGTTGACTGCTGTACTGCTGTAAGATCAGTTTGTCAAAGTATCTTTTCCAAAAACAACACTACTAAAAGCTGTGGATACGGGAGGAACAAAAAGAGAAATTTTCAGCATGCATTGCTGCCAAGGAACATTGACTGAAGAGATAAAGAACTCTGTGTTATCTTTCTTCTGCCTCTTTTGTTTTAATGCTGAGAATCTGGTTCCTGGTGGAGAGAAGAGCAGCTTTTTGTTGCTGCAAAGAGTCATCATAAATCCTATTGTTTATCATACCGTTTCATTTTTTTCATGTATTATCTGGTTGTAAGTTAAACAGCAGTAAGAATTTGAACTCACTTGGTAATTCATTGTTTCCTCTGTATGGATGGAAATGTTGTCAATAGTCAATTTCTTGATGTTGAAAGAAATTGGAAACCTTTTCTTACTTTGACAAGTAAAGTTAAGTTATCATGTTCTAGTTTATACCAACACACTTTATCCCAAGACAACATAGGCCTACAATACTTCATGTGTATTCTTGAGTTTTGGAAGCTTCATTGTTTTCAACATGTAAATTGCTGCCATTACTATCATACACTGAAGTGTTATTAACAACAAGCAGTTCGTCACTGTCAAAATACCAGAGAGCAGCAGTAGAAGCTCTGATTGTCCAGAGCCCTGCCAACACAAAGCAGCTTGCCAATCGGAGTTCCAGTTGCTGTTTTGCGGGATGGACTTGAATTAAGTTTTAGATGGCAACAATGAGAGCTAACAAATGGGAACTGTAAATATTAAAGCAGGAGCCAAATGAATTGTGAAGCGGAATATGACAGGCAGACAATTTTGCAAATGGAATGACAAATAGTCAAATCTACAAGCCTTTTAGAATTAATGTTGCCATTCCATTTTAAAAATTCAATTATTAATTGATCACTTAAAGACAGAATAGGGCAATACATTATTCAGTTGGCAAATGTAATGGTCTTTTTTTTTACTTAGAGATTAATAATGCATCTTTAAATGTAATTTCTTAACTCTTTTTCAAATTGGTCAATTTATTAATACATTATAACACTGTAAAACTGCCTGAACTGTATGAGAGGCTGGATGTCGAAAAATTTTCTAAATTTGGGGTGTTCTGGTGGCTGAGTGGTTAAGGTTTATACCATGCAGGTCATCGGGAAGTCCAGGAATTTTCCCAGTGGGCCGGTCTTGTGAGGGCCGGTCTTTTTTTCCCAATCCCTTCATTATACTGTATTGCCTAGTGTATCTTCACATATCCCTGTTCGACAGGAGGGTGGGAAAACATGTCTCTGACTCCTTGGCCATCAGCACCGGTTCCCCCCAAGGCTGTGTTCATTCCTCTCTACTCTTCTCCATGTACACCAACAGCTGCACCTCCAGCCAGCAGTTTGTCAAGCTCCTGAAGTTTGCAGATGACACCAACCTTATTGGGCTCATCTCTGATGGGGGTGAGTCTTCTACAGGTGGGAGATTGACCACCTGGTGACCTGGTGCAGTCAGAACAACTAAGACAGTGGAGATGGTTGTGGATTTCAGAAAGAGCCCAGCTCCACCCATCATCAACCTTACGCCACAAAAACAGTTGCTGTCCATATGCAGCTGGCCTCATCAACCAGGCCCGGGACCCTGCCATCCTTATGGTACAGTATACTACTGTAAACCTTTGCACATTTCCATGTATATTTTTTGCACATTGCACATCCATGCACAAACTGTAATTAGGAGTTCAAGTCCCGAAGGGGCTGTTGTCTGCCACTTTGGCTCAAATTCATCATTCTGTTTGTGAAAATGCAAAAAAGGATTTCACTGCTTTTGTCACATCTAGGACACATTTAACCCAGTGCAGATCAAAAGCTTTAAACTTCTAACGGTCTGTGTTGGCTTGAACCCCGGAATTGCCACACGCGGCTGTATTTATTATTATTATTTGTTGTCTGTCGCTTCGGCTCAAATTCCCATGAGCTGGAATGAACTAGAAACACGAAACTTGTCCCACTAGTTGGAAATGATGTGCATGTGCTTCCACAGAAATGAGCCCAATCGGCCACATGGTGGCGCTTTAATTAATGCCCAAAAATGCAATTTTGAACAGGCCACGCCCCTCACACCGTAAGTCCAAATGACTTGAAATTTCTCTCACAAGTCCAACTCAATGTGCTCTACAAAAACACCTCTGGAACATTAAAGTCCACTAGATTTTCCGCTGTTTTGATTTTTTTTTTAAATTTTTTTACATCTCCTCCTAAACCGTAGGTCCGATTGCTACCAAATTTTTGGTGGATCATCAACAGATCAAGCTTATCAAAAGTCGAATAAAGCTTGTTGATATCTTTATTAGTTGTGATATTTAGTTTTCAAGATATTGATCAATGAACTTCAAAAGGGGCGTGGCTCAGCACATAAATAGACCAAAGTCACAAAATCATCACAAAACTTACAGGATATGTCCACAGAAGTACCTGAAATATACCCTGAAAGTTCCCTTAAAATCGACTGCTAGGGGGTGCTACAAGGGCAAAAAATGTGTGTGGCATAACACGACTCAGACTATGAATCAGAAATTGTTTATTTTCTTCATTCTACTTGTGAAAATGCAAAAAAGGGAGATTTCACTGTTTTTGTCATGTCTAGGCCACATTTGACCAGGTCCAGATCAAAATCTTTAAACTTCTAATGGTCTGTGTCAACTTGAATCCCTGGAATTGCTGCTTGCGGCTATATTTTTAATATTTTATATTCTACATATTCTTTATTATTATTTTCATATAATATTTTTTAATGTTCTTTAATATCTTATTGTCAATTTTAAATTCAAAAAAGGAATGAGCAGGGAGCAGATGCTTTGTTATGCTTACATGCAATGTGCTGTGGACTAGCTAAATAAACTAACTAAAGAAAAAAATGTTTTTGTTAACCTTGGGGTTTAAATGCTAGAGTCCTGCTGCAGGCTTGACCATTTCCAAGGTTTAACTAGTCAGACACAGTGCCCAAATGTTTAGAGAAGCTTACACTAAATTGAAGTGTTTTAAAAAATGATCATCAACTTTGACTGGGTAAAAATAAACATGTAAATTTGATAATTTTCTTCTAGACTACTCATCCGTTCTTTTCACATTATAGCCTATAAGGTATGTAATATTTAATATCCAGTCCATCAATAAAAAATATTTGTTAAATACTTAACTCTACAGGAGAACATGGCTCTGAACAAGTAAGGGAAAGGAGGAGGACGGAGCAGGAACTAGCACAGATCCAATTAGAGTTGCACTACTGAATATTATTGTGTGACTGTGAAGTAGCACAATTCATCATTCATATGATCAGATTGGACTACTTCATTCTACTTATTGTTGCATTACAAGAAATAGAATAAATAACAAGTGTGTTGCATAATACACCACATATGTATTTGCCTATGTCAAGGTTGGACTATTCATTATGAATTAATGAATTTAATGAATACAATATTTGATCCTCATGTCAGACAGTCCAAATACTCTCTGTTTTATGCATTTTTAACAAACAGATAAACCTGAGTCAGACAGGGAAAGTTTTGAGAAAGTCTTTGTAGGGACCTCTATGGAGACAGGTATGTATAATGACAGGCCAGTGCCACTGAACAATAGAGTTTAAAAGTAATTGAAGCATAGATATGTTTTGTGCTCGTATGTGGCCTTTCTGATTGAATAGAACTAATTACTGGTCATCCGGAAATTTCAGATGCAGAGTCAGACAACATTTTGCTTTAGTTTCATTGTTTTACATATTAGCCTAACACAAATAATACAAATTAACAGATTGTGTTGTTTTGTAAATGAATGATTCGTTGATCGACAAACATGTTGTGTCAGTTTGAATTTGGTGTATCAAATTGGGGCCTGCTGCTTTTTGTTGCCAGTCCGCCCCTGATACCATATAACCACAACCACCCATTTAATTCCAGCCAGTGACCATTGTTGCATGTCATACCTTTCTTTCTCCTCGTATCCTATCTGTATCTACACTCACTATCTAGTAAAGACACAGTACTAAACATATACATTGAGAAATGAGGATAAAATAGAGATGTCCTCATTATTAGCCCACAGAGTGTTCAAGAAAATGTGCATAAGTCTCTGTGACCTTTAACCTCTTATATCAACAAACTTGTGCAATCATGTTTTCTTTAGTTAAGAAATATTTCTAAACATGAGAACATGTCTGAATTATTGTGTCCATTAAGCAACTTAAAGTCTCACAGGTTGGCTGGCCAGTGTTAACTGGAAGTTCTTAGAATTAAAACTGTAAATCTGGTTACCATGTATGTTTTCTCAGTCAAAGTCAAAATAGAAATTCAATCTATTTGCTTAGAAAGGTTTCATATTTTCTGCTTACCATCAGGCTGAAAACTGTAGAGATCACTCCTGCTGAATGACATGTCAAATAGCGGGTTGCTCTGGGTGTATGACATTTGTTCCTTCGTCTGGTCCACTGATGTCTCCATGCTCTCTAAAGTCCAGAGTCAACTTCACTTCCTACTTCAAGAACTCTTATAACACACAGTACTTTCATGTTGGGAAAACATTATTCTCCCCAGATTGCAACAGAACCTCCCCAGGAAATAACTCAAATGGACACAGATTGAAGTAGAGGAAGGAACTGTATCAGATTTGTAGCTGAGGTGACCAAAATTCAGCAGCAAAACATCACTGCAGTGCAGCTGGTAAGTAGAATGAGGAAGTTGCTACTCGAACTATGGATGCAAGAAGGCCTTGCAAAACAAAAGTATTTTTATATAAAGTTCAGTTCTTTTTTCACTGTTAGAATGAGTGGTGAAATTATTATGGACTATTTGTTATGTTTTTGCTTCACCATCATGTCCACTGGTTTAATTTGTGCTGAAACAATTAGACACACACATAATAATACACTGTTGGGGGCAAAAAAGAGTAAGCTGAGACTTAGTAAGTCACATACAAAATTAATTGTTAAATTGAGCATGTTCACGCACAATATAGAACAAAATACCAAACTGCTCAGTGTGGATCAGGTCTGTCAAGATACAGATCATACAGGAATGCCCCCATTTCAGCACACTTGTTTGAGGACTTGTTTTCAACATGTCCTCAAACATACAGGACAAAACTGATTTACTTCCAAAGTGGCCCATATAATCATTACAAAATCAATTTATAAAAGTGTTCTGATTTATGATTCATGGCTAAGTTTAGAGAACAAAAACTACTTGGTTATGGTTAGGTAAGAGGACGTCTGCTCACTGTGTCCTGGTGAAAAGGCACTGGCACAAGTCAATTTTCATCAGGAAATTCTCAACTTCACTAAAAAAGATATCAATAAAACCCATAAGAACAAGTTTTCCTCAGCTTTGTTTAGAAACAGACAAAAAAAAAATTAAAACTGATAAAACCAGAGGCCTTATAATCCTTAAGCAGGATTTGGAGTTAGCGAGGTAAGTTCAGGTTTAACCCTGGGTTTTCAGTCCTACGACGGTGGTTCACTTTTTATCGGGGTAGATCGCCATGGTGACTTATGCCGAACAGAGTGTTATGTTGAATATAACAGATCAATGCGTATAAAAGCACCACCTATGTTGGCTACTGACCAATCACTTCTCTTGGAACATGGCATCACCATTCATAGAAGATCATGTGGAGCTCAGAAAAAGACTTAAAAAAATAAAAGCTTGTTGCTCGGATCATGAGAGGATCTCTTAGAAAGGCAAGAGTGTTCAGAGACGACAAAACCCTTGTGGCTTTGTATCCCGATATCATCCTACAATGGAGACTGACTGAAGCACTAAAGCCTTGAACATGTTGTACTTATAAGATATAAAAGTATGCCTATGTACCGCTTTGAATTATGTTTTTATATTTATCTTTTATTTGCTCCCAGTTTCACACCGCTGGGGCTGCAGCTCAAAATAATAAGGCTAAAATGATCATATAAGAATACATCTAAGCAACACATTAATTTTATGGAATACACAAATCTTCATATCTTCCTATATTTTCTTTAAGAATTATTAGGTTTATTATAATTCTTAACTGAGTTAGGCCTAAGTTATACTTTATTCTTGACGCTGCTCTTAAATCTGGCAATGCTCTATTTTAAGTTTTAATTCAATCATTGTCTTTACATTTTATCCTTGATGTTTTATTTATGGTTTTTAATCATATGGCAGTGATATTATAAGCCAATTAATTTACGCTTTCACATGGTCAGCGATTTTTTGCTGTCCGTCCTGCATTTGGCAGATGCTGCTGTGTTGCTTTCAGCAGCAACATGTGTTTAATTATTTCGTATTTGTCTAATATTATAGTTTGCTCTTCATTTGTAAAATACGCCGCTCTGCTGCCAGTAGACATGTCCATGTTTGCGATTGGTCATATGCTGCAAACACCGCCCCTTTTATGTGAACGGGCTCATGGCTAGATTTGGAAACCCTGGGTTGACTCACCAGGTTGATTACCACCTTTGTGTGACTGCTTACCATGATTGTGGTTGTTAGGGTTAGTGAAGCTAGATAACGAAAAGAAATCCGTGGTATGTTGAACTTGCTTCGTAGTTTAGGCCCAGGTTAGGATGATGATATAGTGTTTTTTGCAAGTAAGTATATGGACCCATGATGTATAAATGTAGGGATAATTCTCTTCTAGGGTCTTCCAGATCATAGAACATGGAGATACCTAAGGAACATGGTAGGTAAAGAAAGAATGCTAATCATATTTTGTCTTTTTATTTGCAAGACTTATTTGAGGGGAACAGAAGGAAGCAGTGCTACATATTCCATAAAAGAGGCAAGCTAATTTAAAATATGGTATTCATATACAGTGGCTATAGGGGCTAGATTAAGACGTTATCTAGCAACATACTAAAAGGCCTAATAGAGACAGTTCTACTGTGCAATAATGTGGTATGACCCAAAGTTGTACGTTTCATAACTACAGTGCATCTGGAAAGTATTCACAGCGCTTCACTTTTTCCACATTTTGTTATGTCACAGCCTTATTCCAAAATGGATTAAATTCATTATTTTCCTCAAAATTCAACAAGCAATAAAAAATCTTTGCAAATTTATTAAAATTAAAAAACGAAAAAAATCACATATACATAAGTATTCACAGCCTTTGCCATGATACTTAAAATTGAGCTCAGGTGCATCCTGTTTCCACTGATCATACTTGAGATGTATCTACAATTTGAGATATGAGGGGGTGGTAAAGGTTAGGGTCAGGAAGTGGTTAAGATCAGGGAAAGGGTCAGGCAGTGGTTTAGGGTAATGGTCAGGGAGTGTGGCAGTGACAGAACTAATTTATTTTTGGTTTCTTTCTACTATTTTATATATATGAAGATTGAATGGATTTTAATGAATGCTAAATTGTAGCAATCGCACAACCGGTTTTAATTATTAATTTTTGAAACATTCCCTGAACATCCCCCTTCAGGCTCCAAGTTGAAACAGAATAAGGTATAGCCACTACCAAAATCTTGACATGACATGGCCAGTGATCTGTCTTGTAAATGGGGACCGGTGGTTTGTATCAGCTGGTAATACTGTCTTGTGTACTGTCCGCTTTGAAAATGTGGTTGAAATGGCTTTGCAGGGTAAGACTGTCCACTTGTGTATAGACATATAAACTCTGTATCGTAGTGCTCAAAATTAAACAGGTTACGTGTATAACTACAGTGGTGTGAAAAAGTGTTTGCCCCCTTCCTGATTTCTTATTTTTTGCATGTTTGTCACACTTAAATGTTTCAGATCACCTTAAATGAAGGTTGTTATTATGTCCTATATCCTGTGCCGAAGACACCGCGTCCCAGTGGCTCCAAGGACTACAGACCTGTGGCACTGACCTCCCACATAATGAAGACCCTGGAGAGACTGGTGCTGGAACAGCTGCGGCCCATGGTCAGGCCCCTCGTGGACCCCCTTCAGTTCGCCTGCCAGCCCCGGCTGGGAGTTGAGGATGCCATCATCTTCCTGCTGAACCGCATCCACAACCACCTGGACAAGCCGGCAAGCACAGTGAGGATCATGTTTTTTGACTTCTCCAGTGCTTTCAACACCATCCGGCCAGCCCTGCTGGGTGAGAAGCTGGCAGTGATGCAGGTGGATGCCCCCCTCGTGTCCTGGATTGTGGACTACCTGACTGGCAGACCACAGCATGTGCGCCTGCAGCACTGTGTGTCAGACAGCGTGGTCAGCAACACTGGGGCCTCTCAGGGGACTGTCCTCTCTCCTTTCCTCTTCACCATCTACACCATGGACTTCAGCCACCACACAGAGTCCTGCCACCTTCAGAAGTTTTCTGATGACTCTGCTGTGGTGGAATGTATCAGTGGTTTTGAGGAGTCTGAGTACAGGGCTGTGGTGGGTAGACTTTGTCTCATGGTGTGAGCAGAACCATCTGCAGCTCAATGCGACAAAGTCTAAGGAGCTGATTGTGGATCTACGGAGGGCCAAGGCACCAGTGACCCCGGTTTCCATCCCGGGGATCAGTGTGGACATTGTGGAGGATTACAAGTACCTGGGAGTACACTTGGATAATAAACTGGACTGGACCAAGAACACACAAGCTGTTTACAGGAAGGGCCAGAGCCGTCTCTATTTTCTGAGGAGGCTGAGGTCCTTCAACATCTGCAATGCTGAAGATGTTTTATGAGTCTGTGGTGGCCAGTGCTATCCTGTATGCTGTTGCATGCTGGGGCAGCAGGTTGAGGGTAGCGGACGCTAACAGACTCAACAAACTGATCCATAAGGCCAGTGACATTGTGGGGGTGGAGCTGGACTCTCTGGAGAGAGAGCTGCAAACTACATCCGATCTTGGACAGTGTCTCCCACCCACTCCATGACGTGCTGGTCAAACAAAGGAGTACCTTCAGCAGAAGACATCCCCCCAAAAAGCACCACAGAGTGCCACAGGAAGTCATTCCTGCCTGTGGCCATCAAAATCTTTAACTCCTCCCTCTAAGTGTTGGTCTATATGACCCTAAGTCATTAAACTGGACATTGATCATTACATCTCTGTAATACTTGACATAACTGTGCAATATTCTGTGTAATACTCCCGTGCAATATACCCTTTTCAGTTTAAAATTCCCTATTTATTGATATTGATATTTATTCATACCTC
Organism: Siniperca chuatsi; assembly: GCF_020085105.1. Taxonomy (NCBI): domain Eukaryota; kingdom Metazoa; phylum Chordata; class Actinopteri; order Centrarchiformes; family Sinipercidae; genus Siniperca; species Siniperca chuatsi. Next base: position 507,216 of record NC_058053.1, read on the forward strand.
TATTACTGCTGTGCAATATCCTCCATCTCATTATAATCTCAATAAACTACACTTAACTTGACAGTTCATGCACTACTACCTTATACCGTATTATCATCAACCGGTAAACCCACTTTGTACTTCACACTTATTTTATTTTATACTTATACCCACTTGGTCCTTAATTTATTTTCTGACTTGTATTGTAGTGTATTATATTTTTTGCTAGTACTTCTATTCCTGTGTGCACTGACGTGAAAGTGAGCTGCTGTAACAAAAGAGTTCCTCTCAGGGATCAATAAAGTATTTCTGATTCTGATTCTGGTTATTATTAAGGGAAAACAAAATCCAAACCTACATGGCCCTGTGTGAAATAGTGATTGCCCCCTAAACCAAATAACTGGTTGGGCCACCCTTAGCAGCAACAACTGCAATCAAGCGTTTGCAATAACTTGCAGTGAGTCTTTCATAGCGCTGTGGAGGAATTTTGGCCCACTCATCTTTGCAGAACTGTTGTAATTCAGCCACATTGGAGGGTTTTCAAGCATGAACAGCCTTTTTAAGGTCATGACACAGCATCTCAATAGGATTCAGGTCAGGACTTTGACTAGGCCACTCTAAAGTCTTCATTTTGTTCTTCTTCAGCCATTTAGAGGTGGACTTACTGGTGTGTTCTGGATCATTGTCCTGCTGCAGAACCCAAGTTCGCTTCAGCTTGAGGTCACGAACAAATGGCCAGTAATTCTCCTTTAGGAGTTTTTGGTAGACAGCAGAATTCATGGTTCCATTTATCACAGCAAGTCTTCCACATCCTGAAGCAGCAAAACAGCCCCAGACCATCACACTACCACCACCATATTTTACTGTTGGTGTGATGTTCTTTTTCTGAAATGAGCTGTTACTTTTACACCAGATGTAATAGGACACAAACCTTCCAAAAAGTTCAACTTTTGTCTTGTCTGTTCAGAGTATTTTCCCAAAGGTTTTAGGGATCATCAAGATGTTTTCTGGCATGAGATGAGCCTTAATGTTCTTTTTGCTCAGCAGTGGTTTTCATCTTGGAACTCTGCCATGCAGGCCATTTTTGCCCAGTCTCTTTCTTATGGTGGAGTCATGAACACTGACCTTAACTGAAGCAAGTGAGGCCTGCAATTCTTTGGATGTTGTTGTGGGGTCTTTTGTGTCCTCTTGGATGAGTCGCCATTTGTGGATAATGGCTCTCACTGTGGTTCGCTGGAGTCCCAAAGCTTTAGAAATGGCTTTATAACCTTTTCCAGACTGATAGACCTCAATTACTTTCTTTCTCATTTGTTCCTGAATTTCTTTGGATCTTGGCATGATGTCTAGCTTTTGAAGATCTTTTGGTCTACTTCACAGGTCAGGCAGGTCCTATTTAAGTGATTTCTTGATTCCATGCATTTGTTACTTCTAGGCTGGGTTATTGCAATCCCTTATTGTCAGGCTGCCGAATAAGTCCCTTAAGACTCTCCAGTTGATCCAGAATGCTGCGGCACATGTACTGACAAGCACTAGGAAAAGAGATCATATTTATCCAATATTAGCTTCTCTGCACTGGCTCCCTGTAAAGTCCAGAATAAAATTTAAAATCCTTCTCTTCACCTACAAAGCTCTTAATGGTCAGGCACCATCGTATCTTAAAGAGCTCATAATACCTTATCAAAACCTAACACAGCAGCGGCGGATGGCCGCCCACCCACGAGTCTGGTTCTGTCCAAGGTTTCTGCCTCTTAAAGGACGTTTTTTCTTGCCACTGTCGCCAAATGCTTGCTCATGGTGGGATTTGTTGGGACAAATAATATTATAAAGAGTGCGGTCTAGACCTGCTCTATAGGAAAAGTGCAATGAGATAACTTCTGTTATGAATTGGCGCTATATAAATAAATAAATGTGAATTGAATTATCCCCTAGAATACACTGCGCTCCCAGAATGCAGGGTTACTTGTGGTTCCTAGAGTCTCCAAAAGTAGAATGGGAGCCAGAGCCTTCAGTTATCGAGCTTCTCTCCTGTGGAATCAGATCCCAGTTTGGGGTAGGGTAGGACATACAACTTTACTCTTTGATGAAGCTTATAGTAAGGGCTGGCTCAGGTGAGTCCTGAAATATCCCTTATTTATGCTGCTATAGGCCTAGACTGCTGGGAGACTTCACATGGTGCACCTCTTTCCTCTCCTCTCCTCTTCCTCTCCATCTGTATGCATTCTTATCCCATTAATGCATGTTACTAACTAACATCTTCTCTCTCCTGTAGTTTTGTGCTTTCTCATCTTTCTCTATCAGCAGGTAGTTCTGCCTCCGGAGCTTTAGAGTCTGGATCTATGATTGCAATGCACCTTCTGTTCCTGCTCAACAACCGCTACTACTACTCCTACTATTATTATTCTTATTATTCTTCTTCTTCTTCTTATAATTGTTATTATTATTTTATTACTATTATTATATAATCATTATTACTATTATTTTATTAACATTAACAATATCACTACCATTACATTGTTTTAAAATTCTATGTGGAATTTGCATTGTGCTATTGTATGCTCTCTTACCTCCCGCTCTCTGTGTCTCTCTTTCTCTCTCTTTCTTTCAATCCAACCAGCAACGGCAGATGGCTGCCCACCCCGAGTCTGGTTTTGCTCGAGGTTTCTGCCTCTTAAAAGGAAGTTTTACCTTGCCACTGTCGCAAAGTGCTTGCTCATGGTGGGAATTGTTGGGTCTCTTTATAATATTATAAAGACTATGGTCTAGACATGCTCTATAGGACAAGTGCAATTAGATAACTTCTGAGAGACAATGTGACAATGTGCATATTAAAACAGAAAACAATATAGGGATGTGCTGTGGCTGTGTCACATTATAAGCTAGCAGAGCTCTGTTAGCCACGTCATTTCAGAATAGAAATTGGTCTACACAAAACAATCAGCTGATCATTAAAAATGGCAGAGTGGAATGGAACAAGAAGAATCAGCTACCATGAGCTGTTGGATAAAGAGCTGCATATGCAAAAGTTACTTTGATTTGTATGACCCAGGACAAATCCAACAGTTAATCAAACAACACCTTTTACCTTGCTGTGCAGTCCTGCAGTCGATGCCATCCAGAACAGAGAGAAGGTCTGGTCCAAGGTTAGATCCAGTGGCACCCCTGAGGACTGGTTAACCTTCAGGCAACAAAGAAACATCTGCACCAGCAGGAAGGCTAAATCTAATTATTATCAGTCAGCTCTCTCTGCCTGTGATAGTTCCACAAAATTGTGGAACACCATAGCATATCTTAAGAACACATGAAGGTCACACCTCCCACCTCAAATCAAAGTATCTGGTCATATTACTGATAGATCGTATATGGCTGAAGCTTATAATCACCATTTCCTTGTAGCAGATTAAAAGGCATTAAATGCATTTAACTGATCATATCTAATGACATTAATTTTCGTAAGAGTAGGTAAGAGCAGGTTTACACTCACTTCCGCCTATCAGAATAAAATCAGAGTTCGTATTAAATAACAATCTAACTTACAATAAACGGGACACCACTCCTTTACAAGGAATAAATCTTGATAGTCATTTATAATAATGAATTAATTACTTAATAATCAGTTTAATTGATAATCAATTTAATCTCGATCTGAAGTTGCTACAGAGTTCTTGTCTCAGGACATATTTCATACACACAAACACACAATAACCAAAGTTTTATAAATGTTTATTTAGCTATAACTACTAGACTACACAAACAAACTAATTAGAAACACCAATGAATGGATAAATGCAACCATGAATGAATGATATGAACACAGCAATACATGATTAATAAGTGACTGAATGACCATTTGACACCAGAGGATGCCACCTGAGTTTTGGCTGAGCAGGAGGAGAGGAGAAGCAGTGCCCTTTCCCTGGGCACCCGGTGGACGATCGGTTCCGGATGAAACTCCCCGGAGTTCCATGTTTCCGGACGTGCTGGAGCGGGGCACTTTGAATCGAGTCGGGTCTCTCCTTCCATAATCAGGCTGATGTAGTTTGGCTGAGATGGCAATGCGGTGTGAGCGTCTACCAGCTGTTGGTGGAGTTCAAAGTTCATTACGGTCCTTGTTGGGACTCAGATTCTGCAGCAGAATGGAGCAGGCTTCTTTGACCTGATAGCAGCAATTTTAGGAATGCTAATAAAAGGTCTTCTGACCCTTGTGCAACCGCAAGGGGGCACAAGCCAGTGTCTTCTTGTGCCAGTACCAAGTCTGGATAAATGCAGAGGGTTGTGTCAGGAAAGGCATCTGACATAAAACATATGGCAAATTAAAAATGCGAATCGTGAAAATGACTTCCATACTGGATCGGTCGGGGCCCGGGTTAACAACGACCGCCACCGGTGCTGTTGACCTAAGGTACCGGTGGAAATTGGACTACTGTTGGTCAAAGATAAAGAAGGAGAGGAGGAAGGTGTGTTCGTAGGCAGAGAGAGAAGAGGAAAGCTAAGAATGTAGGACTGACAGTAGGGACTTTGAATGTTGGGACTATGACAGGGAAGGCTAGAGAGTTGATTGACATGATGCAGAGAAGGAAGGTGGACATACTGTGTGTCCAGGAGACCAGGTGGAAAGGTAGCAAGGCTAGAAGCTTAGGAGCAGGGTTCAAGTTGTTCTACCATGGGTCAGACAGGAAGAGAAACGGAGTAGGAGTTATCCTGAAAGAGGAGTTTGTGAGGAATGTTCTAGAGGTGAAAAGAGTATCAGACAGGTTAATGAGTCTGAAGCTGGAAATTGAAGGGGTGATGTTCAATGTTGTGAGTGGTTATGCCCCACAGGTAGGATGTGAGTTAGAAGAGAAGGAGAAATTCTGGAGTGAGTTAGATGAAGTGATGCAGAGCATCCCCAGAGGGGGTGCAAATTTTAATGGACATGTAGGTGAAGGGAACAGAGCTGATGAGAATGTGATGGGCAGGTTTGGTCTTCAGGACAGAAACGCAGAAGGACAGATGGTGGTAGACTTTGCAAAGAGGATGGAAATTGCTGTAGTGAACACTTTCTTCCAGAAGAGGCAGGAACCTAGGGTGACATATAAGAGCGGAGGTAGAAGCACTCAGGTGGACTACATCTTGTGTAGATGTTGTAATCTGAAAGAGACCAGTGACTGTAAAGTAGTGGTAGGGGAGAGTGTAGCCAGACAACACAGGATGGTAGTGTGTAAAATGACTCTGGTGGTGAGGAAGATGAAGAGGACAAAGGCAGAGCAGAGAACGAAGTGGTGGAAGTTGAAAAAGGAAGAATGTCGTGTAGTTTTCAGGGAGGAGCTGAGACAGACTCTGGGTAGTCAGGTAGTGCTCTCAGATGACTGGACCACTACAGCTAATGTGATCAGGGAGACAGGTAGGAGGGTACTCGGTGTGTCATCTGGAAAGAGGAAAGTGGACAAGGAGACTTGGTGGTGGAACGAGGAAGTTCAGGAGTGTATACAGAGAAAGAGGCTAGCTAAGAAGAAGTGGGACACTGAGAGGACTGAAGAGAGTAGACAGGAGTACAGGGAGATGCAGCATAAGGTGAAGGTAGAGGTGGAAAAGGCCAAACAAAGAGCATATGAGGTCTTGTATGCTAGGTTGGACACTAAAGAGGGAGAGGTGGATTTGTACAGGTTGGCCAGACAAAGAGATAGAGATGGGAAGGATGTGCAGCAGGTTAGGGTGATTAAAGATAAGGATGGAAATGTATTGACAGGTGCCAGGAGTGTGATGGGAAGATGGAAGGAATACTTTGAAGAGTTGATGAATGAGGAAAATGAAAGGGAACCAAGAGTAGAAGAGGTGACTGGTGTGGAGCAGGAAGTAGCAAAGATTAGCAAGAGTGAAGTGAGGAGGACGTTGAAGAGGATGAAGAGTGGAAAGGCAGTTGGCCCTGATGACATACCTGTGGAGGTATGGAAGTGTCTAGGAGAGGTGGCAGTAGAGTTTCTGACTAGTTTGTTTAACAAGATCTTGGAGAGTGAGAGGATGCCCGAGGAATGGAGGAGAAGTGTACTGGTGCCAATTTTTAAGAACATGGGAGATGTGCAGAGCTGTGGCAACTACAGAGGAATAAAGCTGATGAGCCATACAATGAAGTTGTGGAAAGAGTAGTGGAAACTAGGCTAATGGCAGAGGTGAGCATTTGTGAGCAGCAATATGGTTTCATGCTTAGAAAAAGTACAACACATGCAGTATTTGCTTTGAGGATGCTGATGGAGAAGTACAGAGAAGGTCATAGGGAGTTGCATTGTGTCTTCGTAGATTTAGAGAAAGCGTATGGCAGGGTGCCGAGAGAGGAGCTTTGGTATTGTATGAGGAAGTCTGGAGTGGCAGAGAAGTATGTTAGAGTGGTGCAGGACATGTATGAGAGCTGTAAGACCGTGGTGAGGTGTGCTGTAGGTGTGACAGAGGAGTTCAAGGTGGAGGTGGGTCTGCATCAAGGATCGCCTCTGAGCCCCTTCTTGTTTGCTCTGGTGATGGACAGGCTGACAGATGAGATTAGACAGGAACCTCCTTGGACTATGATGTTTGCGGATGACATTGTGATTTGTAGTGAGAGCAGGGAGCAGGTGGAGGAAAATCTAGAGAGATGGAGGTCTGCTCTGGAAAACAGAGGAATGAAGCTTAGCTGCAGTAAGACAGAATACATGTGTGTCAATGAGAGAGACCCAGGTGGAACGGTGAGGTTACAGGGAGCAGAGGTGAAGAAGGTGCAGGACTTTAAGTACTTAGGGTCAACGGTTCAGAGCAATGGAGACTGTGGAAAAGAAGAGAAGAGGCGAGTGCAAGCAGGTTGGAACGGGGAGAAAAGTGTCAGGTGTGTTGTGTGATAAAAGAGTATCAGCAAGAATGAAAGGAAAGGTGTTCAAGACGGTGGTGAGACCAGCGATGTTGTACAGCTTAGAGACAGTGGCACTGAAGAAAAGACAAGAGGCAGAGCTGGAGGTTGCAGAGCTTAAGATGTTGAGGTTCTCTTTGAGAGTGACGAGGATGGACAGGATCAGGAATGAGTACATCAGAGGGACAGCTCATGTTAGATGTTTCGGAGATAAAGTCAGAGAGGCCAGATTGAGGTGGTTTGGACATGTTCAGAGGAGAGACTGTGAATATATTGGTAGAAGGATGCTGAGGTTGGAGCTGCCAGGCAGGAGGTCTAGAGGAAGACCAAAGAGGAGATTTATGGATGTAGTGAGAGAGGACATGAAGTTAATTGGTGTGAGTGAAGAGGATGCAGAGGACAGGGTTAGATGGAGGCAGATGATTCGCTGTGGCGACCCCGTGAAAGGGAACAGCCGAAAGGAAAAGAAGAATAAAAGGTCTTCTCAAAAAATTACAAAATCTGATGGGTTAAAATTTTATAAATATTGAATTTGAATAAGTGAATTTTGTGAATTATGTGAATTTATGCCCCTTAAAATGTTTGGGTGAAGCAGACAAGATTTAGCTGTTTTTCAAGAAAATCAGTGTAAAAGTGAGTGAATAAGTGTCATTTTCAATAACCATAACAGCACAAATAACTGACATGAAAATCTTTAAATAAATATACAGTAGTTACCCTAATAGAAAGTGGAAGATTACTGAGCTACAAAAACTGATTTAGTGAAGTTAAAATAATGTCAAAAAATATGTATGATAAATATGCCAAATTGCAGAAAATTGAAATATTATAATTTTTTTCTGGGGAAGGACATGCTCCCATGCTCCCCGTGCTCTGTTGTCCAGGACTCCAAATATTGTTTTATATTGATATTTGGTGTGATTTCTGAGGCAGTCACTGTTATGTTCAGTATGTTCAAAGTGCATTTGTCTTGGATCTCATTTGTTGAAGTAAAATTAATGAATTCATTCAAATTAGGATCAAATACTGAAGTCTGAACTGCTCTGTCAAGCTAAAGTGTGTCTGCAATACATTGTACAGTTCATTGACAGATACAGGAAGTCCTGAGTCAAAGCTTTCAGGGATCTTCCAGTCCTCCAAACAGGATACAAAGAGATCCTATTGCATCCTATCCTTTAATCTAAAATACAGAAAGAGATAATAAAATAAACATGCATCATTTTGTGAGGAAACATTCATTGTAACTTTAATAAGACCAAGTAAGAAACAATCACCAACAGTTGATGGTCCAGCCAATTTTAAAACTATTTATTTATCTTTTGGGTGATGGGGGAAATTTGTATAGTCTATAAAAATCCTTACCAGTCTGCTGTGCTAGTCCACTAGTAACATATATATGATTTACTTTTAACAACCTGAGCTCTGCTCCATGCAGAGTCTTTTCCATCTTGATTTAGTTTGGTTAGTTTTAGTTCAGTAAGTTGGAACTGCAATATGGAAGGGAGCGGGGTCTCTGCGATATCTGGAAGATGAACAAAGAAGAGACGAAAGATGTCGATGGATGGAGGAGAGGGATGAAGGAAAGGTGGAAAGCAGGTACAAGCTAAGAAGTGGAAAAACATACTGCAACTGCACAAAAGCCAAATTTGCTTGACCAAGATGAGTATTACAAACTGTGCCCCCTAGTGGTAAAAGACAGAACCCCCACGTATGTCCCATGGTCGTTTATGGATATGATTGGGCTGGCAAGCAGACTCCCAGAGATCACAGAAGGAACTAATACATTGATTGCAGCACTGGAAGGAGGAATGAGGCTTGCCCTTGGCAGTGCTCATGCATATGGCAGGAAAAAATGTGACCACAAAAATCTTCACTGATGCATTCCTAGCAAGAGCACTGTTCTACAATCAGCTGGATGACGTCGGCTTTGGACAATACAGAACACAGATCTGGGCTGCCATGAGAAAACACTACCCAGAGAGAATGGACCCTTCCAAACTGGAGAATATGAAACTGAAGGACGATGAATGTTCTACCAAATTCCTCCAAAAAAGCATGGCACTCCCAGTACACAAGCATCTGGATGGTGTAGTGGGCCTAATGAAGTTAGATTGGCCTGTCTTCTCAGAGCACATCGTCCACCATGTCGAGCAACACAAGACAAGACAAAATGGAGGAAGAAGAAAAGACCAAACAGTCATAGGGAAGCCCAGAGAAGCCAGAGGGGGAAGGAATGTTACCTGTCATCTGTGTAAACCCTAAACAAGAACCCACCATACCAGTAATCATTGACCAACAAGAACATACATTCATGGTGGACACGGGTGCGACCTATTCCTGTATTGGAAAGAAATACCTCCCCCTCTCAAAGCCATCAATCAAGACTCTAGGCTTCTCTGGGAAATGCCAAGTGATACCACTTACAGAGCCTGTATCCATGTTAATGGGCGGAAAAACAATAGTAGCACCACAACTATACTCAGTGCACACTCCCATCAGTCTTTTTTTTTTTTTTTTTTAATATTTTATTTTAGAGTTTTTTCCAGAAATAAACACAGAACAGACAACCAACACTGTCTCGGACCACACACACAAAACATAAATAAATAAATAAATAAATAAAAACACAAGTAAAAAATTAAATGAATAAAATAAAAATAATAAAAAAATAAAATAAAATAAATAAATAAATAAGTAACTAAAATCATAATAATAAGTGTTCAGTTCAGCAGCCAGAAATACTACAGTGAAAACCTGCTAGACAGTCAGTCTAGGTCCCCAGCATTAGCCTGAGAGGAGCCACTAGGGGCTGATTGAGTAGTTGACTTGTCCAAATGGTCCAAGAATAAGCCCCAAACAGCGGAAAATTTTTCAATGGAATTAGTTCTCAAGAATCTGAGTCTTTCCATTTGAATAAGAGAGATCATATCCGTAATCCAAGTCCGAAAGGAAGGGGGTGAAGGTGACTTCCAGTTCTTCAGCACAAGTTTCAAATCAAATTTCTCTCTTAATTGACTAAAGGATGCAAACCTTCCCTCAACGTAAAGGTCGCTGATGGACTCTAAGCCCTTGCCTCTCCAGACAAAGAAAGTTCCATCGGTCCAGGGGGGTAAAAAAGAATGATTATAACAAATTGTTGTATAAACAGAGGTCTCTGGCAGGGACAAGACTTTTCTCACCTGATTTAAAATTCTTACTGAATTTTTTAACACAAAGCTTAACTCATTCATCGCTGAAGGCCTTTCAAACCTAGAGAACAGCATGGCCGCTAAGGAAGTGCCAACAGCCAGGTTAGACTCCATTTGTAAGGGGATGTCAGGTGTCAAATTAGCCGGTGCCCCCTTCACCCAATACATTAAAGCCCTAATATTGGCGGCCCAGTAATAATGCTTGAATACTGGCATACCCAGACCGCCTGCAGACTTGGGTTTCTGCAGATGCATTTTAGAGATTCTGTGTGTCTTATAGTTCCAAACATAAGAAAGGATTATAGAATCCAATTCCTTGAAGAAAGCAGAAGTAAGAAAAACAGGGAGATTCTGACAAAGATATAGGAATCTGGGAAGAGAAACCATTTTTATTGAATTTATACGCCCAATCATAGACAAGGGTAGAATTTTCCAACTTCCTATACTGTTTTTAAGTTTTGAAAGAAATTCAGCAAAGTTCAACTTAAATAATAATTTTGAATCTTTGGGGATCGTCAAGCCAAGATACACAAAGTGATCCCTGGTTATCTTAAATGGAATATTCTCCAAAAACCCAGATCTATAAGTATCAGAAAGAGGCATAAAGTTACTCTTTGATAAATTGATTGTATACCCTGATAGTCTCCCGAAAGAAATAATTAAATCTAAGAGAATGGGAACTGATCTTTCAGAATTCTGCAAATACAGTATTACATCGTCTGCATACAGACTAATAAGAACTTTCTTGCCTCCCACTTCGAGACCTGTGATGCCTGTATGACGCCTTATACTTAGGGCAAGAGGTTCTATCGCAATGGCAAAAAGGGCAGGTGAAAGGGGGCACCCCTGTTGCACTGAGCGTTGTAAAGGAAACTCAAGCGACCTGTCTACATTAGTTAAAACTGAACACTTTGGTCTGGCATATATTATTTTGACCCATGACACAAATGTCTCGCCAAACCCAAACTTTTGCAGTGATCTAAACATGTAAGGCCACTCAACCTGGTCAAAAGCTTTCTGCGCATCCAAGGACAGAATTGCTGCTCCGTTAACTTTCGAGTGATCAGCATATATTGTATTGAGGAGGCGACGCACATTAAAGAAAGAGAATCTGCCAGGGATAAACCCAGTCTGGTCAGGATGAATGATGGAGGGTAAATGTTTGTTAAGCCGAATAGCCAAAGCTTTAGTAATTACTTTCCTATCAAAATTCTGAAGCGCAATTGGTCTATAGCTAGCCGGGTCGGTTTCATCTTTATATTTCTTTAAAATGAGAGATATATTCGCTTCGTACAATGTGTTAGGTAAAACGTGATCTTTTTTAGAATTAATTGTCATTCTGAGGAGGAGTGGGGCAAGAATATCACAAAATCTTTTAAAAAATTCAGAACTAAATCCGTCTGGCCCCGCAGCCTTCCCATTTGGAAATGACTTAATGGTGGAGACTATCTCCTCCAAAGTAAAATCAGAGTCGAGGTCAGCCCTAGCGACGTCACCAAGTTTAGGTAATTCAAGAGAGTCAAAAAAATTTGTTAAATCGGAATGAGTGGCTGTACTGTTGGAGGTATAGAGTTCACTATAAAAATCTTTAAAACAGGCATTAATGTCCTTGGGGTTAGTTAACAGCGTGCCATCCTTAGATTTGATGCAGTAAATTGACCTGGAAGCTTGAGCCCCTTTAAGTTGTTGCACCAAGAGCTTATCAGGCTTATCCCCCATTTCGAAATGCCTCTGCCTCATTTTCAAAAAAAGCTTGTTTATTTGACCACCAAGAATGCAGCTATACTCATACTTAAGCTTCATTAACTTATTGTAGTCGTTAGATGAATTTGACACCTGATACGCCAGTTCAAAAGTAGGAAGAACGCTTTGTATCTCTAAAAGTCTTTTTTCTCTTTCTTTCTTGGCAGCGGATTCGTAAGAAATAATATGCCCACGCGTAACCACCTTCAACGTCTCCCAGAGTGTAGAATCTGACACCTCCCCATTGTCGTTAAACTCCAGAAACTCTTTCAACTTGACGGTAATATATTCTATGAATTTACTGTCAGTGAGCAGAGATGGATTGAAACGCCAGGAATAAGACCGCTTAGGAGAGATAGGTCGATGGACATGGTAAGGGGACTGTGATCGGAAATCAAAATGCTGTGGTACCTGGTATCAATAACATGCGAGATTAACTGAGAATCAACCAAAAAATAATCTATTCTACTATAAGATTTGTGGACATGCGAATAGTAAGAATAATCTCTGTCTACAGGGTGCTGAATTCTCCAAATGTCCACTAAATTTCTGCAATTAAGCAAATTATTTAAAACTTGCACTGATGCAATTCCAGGGGGTGGACGAGTGGACAATCTGTCTAAGTAAGGGTCTAGATAACAATTTAAGTCTCCCCCGATTATTATATTAGAGTTATTACCATCAGGAAGTAAGTCAAAAACCTTTTTGTAAAAATTAGGATCATCAGTGTTTGGGCCGTAGACATTTAGGAAAGTCAATGGGAAAGAATTTATGGTACCAGAAACAATGATGTATCTGCCATAAGGATCAGTAATCATAGAAGAGAATTGAAATGGAATATTTTTCCGAAAGAGAATGGCCACACCGCGGGCGTGAGAAGTGTATGGCGATTGATAAACTTGAGATATCCAACTGCAACGCAATCTACGCTGCTCAGTAGCTTTAATATGGGTCTCCTGTAGAAAAATCACATCCGCAGATAATGATTTAAGGTGCCTAAATACTTTTTCTCTCTTAATAGCATGTCCTAGCCCCTTAACATTCCAAGAGACTAATGTCACATTCCTACCCCCAGTTAGTACTCTACCAGAAGACCTCTGCATATGGAAAAAGAAGAAAGGTTATTAGAATGGACATACAACTTTGCTAGCATACATTGGTTAGTAGCATGAAACTGAACAAAACAGTGAAAGATAAAAACAAGTGAGAAAATAACAGATAAGAAGATGACAAACCGGTCCGAGACAACAAGAACAACAACCCCCAACCAACCCCACCCACCATTGTGTCTACCTGAACCAGACACAAAACTCCCAATTCCATCCAAAAAGGAGCTGCCGGGCATTTAACAACAAGAAAAAAAACTACTTCAAGGAAAAGAGAACCCCTCCCCGTGGCTTTAAATGTTTGAACGGACAACTTATCACCGTCAAAAGGAAGAAAAAAAAAATAAAAAATTGAATATGGAAAAATAATTGAAGAAAGAAATGACATGGTCAGAAAGTCACTAATAAAGTGAAAGCAAAATAAACAAATAAATAAATAAATAAAAATAAAAAATAAAAAAAAAATAAAAAAAAATAAAGAAAAATAAATAAAATCAGACCATTCTATGATCTTGATTAAGTCTCAGTGCACTATGTATTCATAGTAACTACACGCCAGAAGCTGTAGCTCTACTGAGTCCCAAGGATACGTATGCACGTCAGCAGCGAGGTAAGATAAGTTCGAACGTATTTGAGTTTACTTTCCTGAGCTCCCACCGTACCTCTCTGCAAATCGCGCTGCCTCCGTTGGATCCTCAAAGACTGTAGGTGCCTCCGCTCCGTGTTGATGGATTTGCAATCTAGCGGTGTACCGCAGCGTGAACTTGATCCCCTTTTTGCGCAAGCTTTGCATCACATCCCGAAAGGCATTTCTTCGAGACATCACCTCAGTGGTATAATCGGGAAAAATAAAGACCCGTCTGCCCTTATATTCGAGTGGTTGCATTCTCCCGCGACGCAAAATTAACTCCTTCTCTTGAAAGTGGTGAATGCGCGCCAGGATTGTGCGCGGCTTCTCACCAACGGGCGGCTTCGGCTGAAGAGAACGGTGCGCTCGATCCACTTTGACCGGGCGAGGAAAATGCTCTTCCCCGAGCAGTTGGGGAATCAGCCTGGAGACAAATTCAGTGGGTTTACCCTCCTCCTCGTCCTCTTGTATTCCCACGATCTTAATATTATGTCTTCTTGACCGAGCTTCTAAATCCAATACTTTGGCTCGGAGCTGACTATTTTGTTTAGACAGCTCTGAGTACCTGATTTCCAACTCTTGGATCCGTGCCTCAAAGTCGTTCGTAGCTTGTTCTTGATTAGCCACACAGGCCTGTAGCTCGGCCTGCGACGTCACAAGCTTCTGGAAATTGAGTTCAAAAGCATCAAAGCGGGCGTTAACCCCCTGCAAGATTGACTCGGACATTTCTTTACATATCTCTTTGCACATAGCATAAGCGGTGTCCGGTAATTTTTCAGACTTGTCAGGCGAGCTAGCTTTAGCATTAGCTCCGGATACTTGGTCGTCGGTGTTCCTAACTTTGTTGGAGGCACTCGGCTTCGGCATTTTTGAGTCGAGACGAAAGTTCACACTAAATACATAAAGTAAACACACTTTGATGGCCTAAAACTAAATAAAACACGGTGAAATAATAAATTGTCGAGGCCTTGGAGAGGAGCCCTGGCAAAACGCGTCTATACCTCAGACATGCGCACTAGCGCCCCACACTCCCATCAGTCTGATGGGAAGAGACATACTCTGCTCACTCAAAGCTAAAATAACCTGCACACAAGATGGACTCCATGTGATTTTCCCAGATTCACAAGAAAATGTTAACACTGACATGATGATGTCAACTCTCCTGCAGCAAAAATATGCTAATGCTGTGCAGCCTATGGTCTACTGGGTGAGGCTCATGCCAGACGATTCTATGTTGAAATACCAATGGGAACAATGGAAACCATGAGTTGAAAGTCAAATAGGAAGAACAAGCAGTTCCCAACTGCCCTTGCACTGTACTCTCAAATTTGATGCAGAACAAATGGACACAAACTATGAGATGTGTTGGGATGAGCAGATCAACCAGCAAGTCCCCCAAATAATAGCTGAAGACATCTACATTGGACCTCAAGAACCAGCAGCAGCTGTCCGACTCCCAGACCAGTTAAAACCCTGGTTTCAAGTGAAAGACTCACCTCACATCACACTCTCAATTGCTGAAGGCCATGATTTAGGGCCACTGGTTAAGGCAGCACTACAAGTGCAACAATGAACATCAACAGATAACCATAATATACACATTTCGCAAGATTCAATTCAATTCAATTTTATTTATATAACACCAATTCATAACAGAAGTTATCTCATTGCACTTTTCCTATAGAGCAGGTCTAGACCGTACTCTTTATAATATTATATACAGAGACCCAACAAATCCCACCATGAGCAAGCATTTGGCGACAGTGGCAAGAAAAAAACTTCCTTTAAGAGGCAGAAACCTTGGACAGAACCAGACTCAATGGTGGGCAGCCATCTGCCACTGCCGTGGATGGACTGTATGTAAGAATATCTCTCAAGACAATCGACCAGTCACTAACAGAAATAGGTCTGTTAAATGACAGAACACTCCCACAGATGAGCCTCACTGTAGCACAAGAAAAGCTCCTAGAACAAATACAAATAGTTTATGGTCAAAGCACAAGACAGATGTAGGACTGGTACAGTCAGCACAACCAGTACACATTGCAGTGAGACCAGGTGCTAGATCACCATACCAAAGACAATAGCCACTCTCACCACAGACAGTGGTAGGAATAAAGCCCACAACTGAAGGTTTACTGCAGGCTGGAGTGTTGATAAAAACCCAGTCCATGCAATTCTCCAATCTTTCCAATAAAGAAACCCCACTCCAGTGACTACAGGGTTGGTACATGACTTGCGTATAGTAAATGCTGTGGTGAAGGAAGAAACTCCAGTTGTGCCCGATCCACACACTTTACTGTCAAACATTCCAATTGCAATTTTCTGTGTTCCCTTGTATCCCGACTCGCAATACCTTTTTGCATTCACCTATCAAGGCCAACAGTTCACGTACACGTGGAGTATTGTCACAAGACCTGCAGCATCTTGACATAGATAGTGCTCTGATCCAATAGTATTTGCTAATTTGTAGTTCCTCGAAAGAACAGTGTGAAAAAGACTCAGTAGCAGTGCTGCAGGCACTGGCACAGGGAGGTCACAAGGTCAGTAAAGACAAACTACAATTATGCCAGCAAGAGGTAGAATACCTACGAAGACAGTTGAGTGATGAAAAAAGACTTATTGCACCATCACAGGTGGAGGCTGTAACAAAAGCTCCCAAACAACAGACAGTGTCACAAATGCTTTCGTTCCTTGGCATGGCGGGCTACAGTTGTCAGTGGATCTGTGACTACGCTCTCTATTTGGACACATTCCAACGCCGGATGGTCCGTTCCGGCTTTTGGACCACATAGACATGTTAGAAAGAGTACGAGGTAAGCACTATATGCTGGTAGTGATTGACAGATATAGCAGATTCGTGGAGGCAGTACCAGTGGCAGGTCCAGATGCTGCCTCAACAGCCAAGTTCTTGTGCAGAGAGGTGTTTACTAGATTCGGAATCCCAGATAAGATCACTTGCGATAATGGTCCAGCTTTTCATTACCACTTAGTGGCAACAATTTCAAAGGCATTAGGGATTAAGCGCAGGCTAGGTTGTGTGTATCATCCGCAGAGTCAAAGAATGGTTGAGAGAGCCAATGGCAGCCTAAAGGCTAAGATAGCAAAAATCTGTGCAGAAGGCCAGGAAGGTAATAGAATTAAATGGGTAGACGCTCTACCTTTGGCACTAATGTGTATGAGAATGCAAACTAACTGCAGCATGCATCTAACACCACATGAAATGCTTATGGGTCGACCCATGCCAGTGCCATACTTAAGAGGTCCATACAATGGTCCTCCACTTGAGCAGCTTGAAGCAGAACTGGCTGACTATGTGTGACACTTAACTGTTATACACAATGCCATTTTTCAACAGGTAAAAGGAGCCACAGAGGGAAGGACAAGTGAGATCCCCAAGGACCTCCAAAAAGTACAGCCTGGAGATTGGGCGTACAGCAAAACCTTCAAGAGAAAGTGGGATGAACCCAGAAGGATGGCACCATACAAGGTGATTCTAGCAACACCAACCGCTCTCAAGGTGGAAGGTAAGGTGGTTTAATTTGAATCACTGCTGCAGATCTGAGGAGCCAGGACGAACTCTAGGTGAAATCAGAGACACTCTACTTAGCGACAGCACGCCCATGGCATCCCCTTAGGAGGACAGGGTGTGGCCTGAGAGGAACTATGACTGTCCTGCTCCTGATTAGCCTTATCATAGTCATTCCAATACTTCAGTCAAGTTAATACAGGGCTACAATTAACAAGGTCAACAACCGACCAGACAGACATAGACCACTGTAGAAACAGCTCCAGGAACTCGGCTGTGACATGCTGTAGCAAGCCCAAGAGTAATGCGTTCTAACAGACAGTCAACCAAGAGTGCACAAACTGCCATGACTATCCAAGGGCAGAACAGAGCTGACAGACAGATGGAAAAATGTGCTTTAGCTGCATGAACAGTGATGGCCTCACGAGGGCAGCTACCCTAGGACAGACCCTGACCCTGACATATGACAGACCTACTAGCCATAGCCACATGACTATCAGAATACTTGGACGAATAGCCCAAGGGTTGCCACATCACTGTTGTGTTACAAGAAAAGAAGACGTGCTATAATAGTGATTAAGTGCCTGAAAAACCACTGTGTGAATGTGGAATCAAGAAGAATCATGGTATTGCAGACGGCACAGAATATAATTGGTAGGTGGCCAGGGGGGTCAGAAGTGAGACCACAACGACAGGTTGACAATAATGGCAGTGCCTGTGGATGTAGTGTTTCAGCTGTGCATCGTAAGACACGTGAACCAGTCAGCCTTACAATGTAGCAATAAGGGGGTACCTAGGCTCAGATGCGATACAAAGAATGATATGAGGAAAAGGTGTGTGGAAGAGATTGGAAATGGGGCGTTTGTGCCCACACATAAAAGAGTGAACAAAACCGCAGCCACAAATCTGACCATGAGAGAGAGATAAACAATAACTTCTGTTCTGTCACTTTTTAATTGACAAATGATTGATGGTGACCTTTGACCCCCCCCCGGATGTTTCTCCCCCCCGTAAGTGGAAGTGCGTCACATAGGAAGTGCCTCATGCCGGAAGTGCGTGGCCTTATGCGTGGACCAATGAGCGTGAAGCAGGCGTGAATGGGAGTAAAGTAGGCGTGGGAATGAAAAACCCTGTAAATTAAATAATATGATTAAATAATTCAATCATTTAAGTGGAATCAATAGTATCAAAAGTATAAAAATAATTGACAAATTTACCATCTGTAAAATCTAATCTTTCAGGAGCAAAAGACACGTCCCTCTCTGTTGTCTGTCCGGTGCAGAGTGAGGTGTGAATGAATTGGAAAGATGTGGGAGGGTAGGCGGAGTTTGCATGAACCAAAGGGAGGGTTAGCCAATGGAAAATAGGTTAGGAGGAGCTTGCGTGAGGCAATAATTTTGTGAAAATGTGAAATAAAAAATAAATGATTAAAGTATTGAAGCTGGATAAATGTCCAGATATCCGTTGATGAATGTCTACATGCAGCATCTCTTGCAACTCCTGTGCAGATTGTGTGAAGATCAAGGAATAAGGGCATCAGATTTTCCTCTGTAATACCATCACCCTAAAGACAGTTTGAAATCGGCAAGTAAATCTCCTCACACACAGAGTAAATAAAACCATACAGCTGTCTAAGGCGATTCTCAATCATCTATACATCCTGTATCCCCAAAAGGATCAATGTTTCCTGCTCTTTCTGAAGGCCCTTTGTATGAAGACAGATCAAGAAATGTCTCTTTTATGGTCTTAAGGCATATTTAAAAAAGATTATACTTTAAAGTTTCACAATATCATAATAGGAAATTACAATAAGTGTCTTTAACACTGAGCCTGACGTCAAATGTACTTTGACATTTGTAAGTTTCTGTGTGAAGCTCCGTGTTGGAGGTCTGGATAATAAACATCTCAAATGACAAGAAAGTAAAATAATATGTTAAATCTCAGAGGCTAATCTCTGCATCAAACATGCACGCATGCACGGGAACCAGAGAAGATCAAGAGGTTATGTGCCATCAGGCCGGAGCCGGCACTCTGTTGATATGGGTTGCTTAATCATTGCATTGTTTTCACACACAGGAACTTATAAAGATACGGGTACCTAGTGACTGTGGATATGAAAACTTGGGCTGTGTTATTATTATTGATAGCTTGTGCTGCGTACACCGTATGATGTATGTCTCTCTACAGGTCTAACTCATGCAGCATCTCAGGCCAGCAGCTGTTCTGCACCATAGACTGCAGCTAATTAGGGGTAATTTAGTTAGATAAGAGAAAGTGGGGGGGGGATGTATGTACATGTGTTGGCAGGCCAGAGCCAGCACCCTGTTGATATAGACTGTTTGATCTTTGCATGGGGGGTGACTCGCATGTCCTCACTGACCAGCCGCTCTGATAACACCCGAGAATGGAATGCAGCGGCCTGTGAAGATCAAGAAGAATGGAGGAAGTGTGAACTTTAGGCATTTACATAGTATTGTGTACCAGGAGGAGCTCAGGTCAACCATCTGCTTCAGATATAGCAGGGACAGCGTGTGGAGAGGTCTCTGTGCTGTGTCTCCAGATATATCTGTATTGGGGGATATAAATACTAGTTAAAGACGACGCAGAGAATAGGACTTCTGAATCTGACAACGGAGAATGGCTCAAGCATCCGGTAAATTACCTATATCTTTAAAGCTAAATTTTATGCGTTTAAACCTTTAGGCAGAAACATAGGGACTTTTTCATTCTTTGCAGTGACTCTAAATGGAGGGCTGAACCTTCAAGCAGAGGAGTCTGGTAAGTACAGGTCTACATTATGTGTTTTTAATACTGAAATATCTAAAATCAGAATCAGAATCAGAATCAGAAATACTTTATTGATCCCCGTAGGGAAACTCTTTGTTCCAGTAGCTCTTCTTTACGTCAGTGCACACAGGAGAAAACGATAATTTAAACTATAAACAGGTCAGAAATAAATTAAGTAACATGTTGGTATAAGTATAAGATAAACTAAGTGTCGAGTACCAAGTGGGTTTACTGGTAGATGGTGAAGTACAGTATAAATACAATGTCACTAATTATGTAATAAATAATAGTAAAAGCGGAGGTGCATGTACTGTCGAGAGTAATTGAGGTATATCCGTAACAGTAATAAGAAAAACTAACAAGGGAAAACTAATATTGCACTTGAGTAGTAAACAGAATATTGCACAATTATTATTAAGATGTAATGCTCAATGTCCAGTTTAGTGACCTAGGGTCAAACAGACTAATCCTTAGAGGGAGGAGTTAAATAGTTTGATGGCCACAGGCAGGAATGACTTCCTGTGGCGCTCTGTGGTGCTCTTTGGTGGGATGAGTCTTCCACTGAAGGTGCTCCTTTGTTTAGCCAGCACGTCATGGAGCGGGTGGGAGACACTGTCCAAGATGGCGTGTAGTTTGGCCAGCATCCTCCTCTCTGACACCACCGCCAGAGAGTCCAGCTCCACCCCACAATGTTACTGGCCTTACGGATCAGTTTGTTCAGTCTGTTTGCGTCCGCTACCTTTAACCTGCTGCCCCAGCATGCAACAGCATACAGGATAGCACTGGCCACCACAGACTCATAGAACATCTTCAGCATTGTCCGGCAGATGTTGAAGGACCTCAGCCTCCTCAGAAAATAGAGGCGGCTCTGGCCCTTCCTGTAAACAGCCTGAGTGTTCCTGGTCCAGTCCAGTTTATTATCCAAGTGTACTCCCAGGTACTTGTAGTCCTCCACAATGTCCACACTGACCCCCTGGATGGAAACCGGGGTCACTGGTGCCTTGGCCCTCCGTAGATCCACAACCAGCTCCTTTGACTTTGTTGCATTGAGCTGCAGATGGTTCTGCTCGCACCATGAAACAAAGTTACCCACCACAGCCCTGTACTCCGTCTCATCACCACCGCTGACACATCCCACCACAGCAGAGTCATCAGAAAACTTCTGAAGGTGGCAGGACTCTGTGTGGTAGCTGAAGTCTGTGGTGTAGATGGTGAAGAGGAAGGAGAGAGGACAGTCCCCTGAGGGGCCCCAGTGTTGCTGACCACGCTGTCTGACACACAGTGCTGCAGCCGCACATGCTGTGGTCTGCCAGTCAGGTAGTCCACAATCCAGGACACAAGGGGCGTCCACCTGCATCGCTGCCAGCTTCTCTCCCAGCAGGGCAGGCCGGATGGTGTTAAAAGCACTGGAGAAGTCAAAAACATGATCCTCACCGTGCTTGCCGGCCTGTCCAGGTGGGTGTGGATGCGGTTAAGCAGGTAGATGATGGCGTCCTCAACTCCCAGTCGGGCTGGTAGGCGAACTGAAGGGGATCCAGGAGGGGTCTGACCATGGGCCGCAGCTGTTCCAGCACTAGTCTCTCCAGGGTCTTCATTATGTGGGAGGTCAGTGCCACCGGTCTGTAGTCCTTGGAGCCACTGGGACGTGGCGTCTTCGGCACAGGAACGAGGCAAGATGTCTTCCACAGAATGGGGACCCTTTGAAGACTCAGGCTCAGGTTAAAGACGTGTTGAAGGACTCCACAAAGCTGGGGGGCACAGGCTTTTAGCACCCGGGGCTAACGCCATCGGGGCCTGCAGCCTTGTTCGAGTGGAGCCTCATCAGCTGTCCTCTCACCTGGTCAGCAGTCAGGCACACAGCAGAAGTTACAGGTGGGGGAGGGGGGGAGTCGTCGGTCTGGAGAGGGCCGTTAGCCTGATGGGGAGGGGGGAGCAGAGTACTCAGAGGAGATTGAGGGCCGACAGCAGCTGAGTTAGAGGGGATGAGCAGGAGCCGGTGTGTCGAATCTGTTAAAGAACAGATTCAGTTCGTTGGCCCTGTCCAAGCTGCCTTCAACTCCTCTGCTGCCAGTCGGTCTGAAGCCAGTGATGGTCTTCATGCCGCTCCAGACCTCCCTCATGTTGTTCTGCTGGAGTTTCCGCTCCAGCTTCCTCCTGTACTTCTCTTTGGCCTCCCTGATTTTCACCTTCAGGTCGGCCTGGATTGCCCTCACCTCCTCCCTATTACCATCAGTAAAGGCCCTCCTCTTGGCATTTAGAATGTCCTTGATGTCTTTTGTTACCCACGGTTTGTTATTTGGGTAACAATGGACCGTCTTGGTTGGGACATTGCAGTCCACACAGAAGTTAATGTAGCCAGTGATGCACTCAGTGAGCCCGTCAATGTCCTCTCCATGAGGCTCACAGAGTGCATCCCAGTTTGTCACTTCGAAACATTCCTGCAGTGTCTCATAGGCCTCCCCTGACCATCTCCTCACTGTCCTTGTGGTCACAGGCTGCCTTTTAACCAGAGGCACATAGCAGGGTTTAAGATGAACCAGGTTGTGGTCTGACCTACCCAGAGGGGGGAGGGGGGAAGAGCTGTATGCGTCCTTAACGTTGGCATACAGCAGGTCCAGTGTCCTCTCCTCTCTGGTAGGACAGCTCACATACTGGGTGAAATTAGTCAGTGTTGTTGAAACACTGACATGGTTGAAGTCACCCGAGATTAATATGAGTGCACTCGGGTGTTGAGTCTGTAGATGTGCTATGGCGGTGTGAATGGCGTTGCACGCCGATGCCGGGTTAGCAGAGGGGGGGATGTAAACAGCCACAACAATGGCATGTGAAAATTCACGTGGCAGATAATATGGCCGGAGTCCCACAGCTAACAGTTCAATGTCCGGGGTACAGATACTCTGCTTGATAGTGACGTGACCAGGGTTACACCATCTGTTGTTAACTAGAACAGCAAGCCCACCGCCTTTCCGCTTACCGCTCCCGGTGTGATCCCTGTCGGCCCGAACAGTCTGAAAGCCGTCGATGGAAACGTTATGATCCGGGATATCCTGGTGTAGCCATGTCTCTGAGAAGCACATCAAGCTACACTCACGGAACTCCGTCTGACTCGGGCTAACGCCGTTAGCTCGTCCATTTTATTCGCCAGCGATCTCACGTTGCCCATTACGAGAGAAGGCAGACACGGCTTAAATCTCTTATTCTTAAGTCTCTTTTGTCTGCACCTCTCTCTCTTCCTCGCCGCCGTTCCACCTCTGCATCCTCGGTGTGTCCTCCTCCAGATCTCAGCGGGGACATCGGTTGTCCTGGGCGCCATGCTGCCCGGCTTCAGCGCGATCAGCTGTTCCTGGTGTAAACAATGCGGCCAAACAGCTGATCTGCAGCGGTGCCCGACCGAGTAGCAGAAGAAGAAATTCCACCATAAAAAAAGTACAAAAACACTTTCTACCCTCATTTTCGCAAAGAGCGTAGTTTAAATTACACTTACACACAAGTTACAAAAGTTTGGAAGAAAAAAGTAAAGTTAAAAGTTGGAAAAAGTAAGACGACGAGACGGAGCTACAGCAACAGGCAGCATGCGGGCTGGCGCATGCGCACTACTACTAAAAGACTTTTATTTCCTACCGTGATTATAAATTATATCTTTCAGAGTCATCAACCGATACCTCAACATCCGAGACCTCATCTGATACTGACTCCTCATCTGTGCTTTCAGAGGACATGGTATTACCCGGTGAGTTGCTACATTTTTTACGAGTTTTTTTTTTCCTAAAACTTACGCGGAATATTTATCAAAAACTTTTTTCTCATGCTAAATCTGTGGGGCGATTTGGACCAATATTTCCAAGAAGGGTTATCGCCATCATCATCGCCACAGGATGACGCAACGGGGCATGCCTCAGACGGTCAAAACATTATACATTCTTTAGAGGCTGCCCGGAAGAGATCCAGGTGATGTGATACCGCATCAGAATTTTGAAGAACAACCGCCGGGAGTCTGTCTCAACCGCTAATCAACCGCTGATGGCCGCGGAGAGGTCAAGGCCTCAACCAGCGGACAGAGATCCAGGATTCTCATCTGGTCGCAACAACAGGAGAACCAGTTCTGAGAATCCACACCTGAGATCCCACGGGGCTTCCAGCGAAGGATTTCCATCGGCACGCTGTAAGTCTATTTGCTTTTTAAATTGTTTTACAGTACATTGTGAGACGATTCAATCACGCCATATAAATGTAATAATTACCCAGAAGGGAACAATGTACGTTCCTTTTCTCTCATTTTACGTTGTTTAAGTTGTATGTGTGAAATTAAATAGGCCTTGCTTTGAAACGTAATTTTCTACAAAGCTGAGTCTCATAAGTTGTATTTGACTGTCTGTTGTTATAAGCTATTAACGGCGTTGGTTGAGTTATAGCGTTATCTTGGTGTTTTTTAATTTGGGTTTTTGCTTTTGTTATTCTCATCAGTCTCTCTTAAAGTAAAAACAGCTGTTTTTGGTCCTTACTCTTGTCTTCACAACAAGTTGTGACTCTCTCACTCACACACACACACACACGCGCACATGCATACACACGCACGCACATGCACACACACATGCGCACACACGCACACACACGGTCTGGCTGTTTGTTTACATACCTTAAGGGGTTGCTGTGTTTATGAAATCTGCCCGTTTATGAAGTTAATGTTTTCTTTTTTGTTTCTCTCTTTCTTTTTTGTTTCCAGCAAACAGACCCAGGTCCAGACCATCCAGGTGTCCTCAGTGCTGCAGAACTACACGCCAGCAATTGGAGCTGATGTCTAGAGCTTTTTGGCTCATCTGTCAGAAGTTAGGTGTACAAAGTGACAATTTGTAAACAGTTTCAGACTGTGATTTTTATCATCTGTATAAATTGCAATGATGTTGATTTAAGGTTTTTAAAAGCGTTTGATTTGTATGAGGTCATGGATCAACACACACTAGTAGCTATTGATTTGTTAGAGAGTTTAGCACAAAATCTTCAGAATGAGTTGGGTTTTCAAAACGATTTAACTGAAAATGATTTGAATGAAAACGACACAGCCGCTACATCTAACAGCTCTGAACAGCCTGTAGATCCTCTCCTTGCTTTAAATCAAGCTCTCACTAACCTTGAACAGTTAGAGAATGAATCATCACTAGACGAAACAATCAGAATAAATAATGTCCAGCTCGAACGTCCCACTTTATCAGACCCTCAGACACCTCCAAACTACATCGATCTCAGCATACCCAGTCCTCCTGTGCAGCAAGGAGGTGCTCGTATTTCCCCACAACCACGCGTTGTGCGGCGAAGCTGATTTGCAAATGATCAAATCAGACAGTTGTTAAACTTTCCACCCCATCTTAATGCAGATGGAATAGTGGATTGCAGCATTTTTTACAACACAGCCTTACAGCAAGCTGATGCGTTGCTACAACAAGCATTAGCATGCCTGACTCCTCGAGACGCGGTACAGTTAGAGCTGCGCGGGCAAAATCTCCATAGTAACGTCTCGGTTGTCTTATCTAATGACGAGCTCCCCAGCCTAGCCAACTTTGAAAGGCTCTAACTGGGCCGTTATGGCCGATGGTCAGCTAGAACTTGTCGTAGAAGTGATCCAGAACCCTAGGGGTGGGGGGAAACAATTTCTTGGGAAAATGCTAGACAGTGAAATCATTAAAAAAAAAGACATTTTCTGTACATTGTCCACAACAGAGAGAATCAACTACGTTTTGCCATCTGTCTGGCTCATCTGTTAGATCCTGATATCAGCGATAGAGAAGCCCTCGAACGCGGTAGACAGCTTCAAAATGATGTAGGGTTAGACGAGCAGACCGCTGTATCCTTTAGCGACATCCCTAAATTTGAAACCACGTTGGACTGTACAATTGCAGTGTTTTACAGAACCGAGGAAGACAGGGCTCTCCGCAAATTCTTGACAGATAGCTCAAGACGGAGTAAAACCCTGATTTTGTTTCTCTTCCAAAATCACTACTATGCAGTTAAAAATCTCAAAGCCTTTCAAGGTTCGCCTTATGTTTGTGAGCACTGCTTTACAGGTTTTAACACCGTGTTAGGCCATACTTGCGAAGCTCGTTGCACCATATGCTTTGACCCCAGTTGTACACAGAGGCCGTGTCAACCTGTTGTGTGTGACCAATGCAACAGAACGTGTCGCTCGCCTTTCTTTTTGGCCAAACACAAAGAACCTACAGAGAGTCAAAGTCAAACATATGCCAGCGCTTGTGCCTTGTACAAAAAATGTACCAAATGTGCAAGGCTGTACTACTGTGCTATGAACGGTAATGGTAAACAACACAAATGTCAGACTGCGAAATGTAAAATTTGCGACGAGAAATTGAACTCTGGCACGGCACATTCAACTTCATGAAAGAGGCTCGCCTCTGTTGTCAAAATGATGTAGACATTCTCGCTGAGGGTTGCATGCTTTTCAGAAAACAGTATATCTCTGAAACCGCCGTTGAGCCCCTCAGCCGTGCGACCATTGTGTCGGCATGCATGAAGGTGTTTCTGACAAACTTTCTACCACCTAAAACATTAGCAATCCCCTCTCCGGACGACTACAGGCGTCAGTTCAAAACATTTTCAAACGACGGTATCCAGTGGTTAGAGTGGTTGTCACACACCCGCGGCATCCCTATCCAACATGCTTTAAATAAGGGGGAAAAACAGCTGGGGTGCTTCTTTGTAGACGGGTATGCTGAGATCGCTAGGTGAAATATGCCTATGAGTTTCTAGGATGTATCTATCACGGTTGTTCAATTTGCTATCAAGCGCACGACACCTGTCCTGTGACGGGTCGCCCCTTCGGAGAGTTGCAGACGTGCTGCGAGGAGAAATTACGTGAGTTCGAACCAACGCACAAGGTAAAATTCATCATCATGCGTGAGCACACGTGGACGATGTTGAAAAAATCTCATCACGGGCTGAAGGAGTTTCTCAAACAATATAAGGCTCCACAGCCGTTGTCACCCCGCAAAGCTTTGTACGGAGGGCGTACCTCTGCTATAAAGTTGAGACACACCGCTGCGTCGAACGAGACAATCTCTTATGTAGATGTGACATCTCTCTATCCTTACTGTAACACCAACTTCCTCTATCCTCTCAGACACCCTGAAATAATCTATAAAGATTTCCAAGAACCTCAAAGCTACTTTGGGCTAATCAGGGCAAGGGTCTACCTGCCGAGAGAGTTGTACTTTCCAGTCCTGCCCTATAGAACGATGGGGGCTAAGCTTGTCTTTACCCTTTGCCGAGCATGCGCCAAGCTCAATTTGCAGGAGGGTCTGTGTTGGCATAGCGGCGATGACAGGGCGTTGATAGGTGTCTGGGTCACTCCTGAATTTAACAAGGCTTTGGAGATGGGCTATCGGATAGCTGAAATAACTGAGGTATGGCACTTTGATAGATGCAGTGATTCTATTTTTGTTGACTATATGCACACTTTTCTGAAAGGTAAACAGGAAGCTTCGGGTTACCCATTCGATGCTGTAGATCAGGAAAGCAGAGAAAAGTACATCAGTGACTATCATGTAAACCAAGGGATTTTGCTGGAGGCGGATAAAATCAGACCAAACCCTGCTAAAAGACAAGTGTCTAAATTATGACTGAACTCCTTTTGGGGTAAGTTCGCGCAGAGATGCAATCAAACACAAACCAAACTAGTCACAGACCCG
Source organism: Siniperca chuatsi (assembly GCF_020085105.1). Classification (NCBI taxonomy): domain Eukaryota; kingdom Metazoa; phylum Chordata; class Actinopteri; order Centrarchiformes; family Sinipercidae; genus Siniperca; species Siniperca chuatsi. Next base: position 534,723 of record NC_058053.1, read on the forward strand.
GAAGAATTCTTTAACCTCATGTTTTCTGAAAAATATAAAGTCAAGTACTTCTCCTTCGTCAGTGACAAAGTGGCTTTGGTTCAGTGGTCTTACGGAGACCGCTGTATCCCGCTACCAAACAAGGTAGATAACGTTTTTATAGCCGCTTTCACCACAGCCTACGGACGTCTGACTTTGTACAGTTATTTGGAACAGTTGCAAGACAGAGTCCTTTACTATGTCACAAAAGAGGGAGAGACGCTGCTCAAGCTGGGTAATTACCTGGGAGATTTGACGGATGAGTTAGGGGGAGATAGCATCAAAGAATTTGTGGCGGCAGGTCCAAAAAGTTATGCTTACCAAACTCAAAACAACAAGGTTGTTTTACGCATAAAAGGCATTACGCAGACGCACCAGTGCTGTGAAATTGTCAACTTTGATAGCGTCAAAGACCTGGTTCAGGATTATGTGCAAAACTCTGATGAGAGGGGAGTCTTGAAATCCCTCAACACAATATTGTGCAAGATAAGAAAGGCTTCCTTCTAAAAAACACATCATTCCAAAAAAAGTTCAGAGTTGTATATGATAAAAGACGGCTGCTGAGTCTAGGACATACACTGCCTTTTGGTTATTGAGGAGAAAATGTTTTCAACCGAAGAAATTGACTTTGACCCCAGACTCAAAGTGCCTTTTTCTTGTCTGGTCACAGGACCGAGTGGCTGTGGCAAGACTTATTTTGTAAAGTCTATTTTGGAAAACTGTAATCATGTGATGGATATACTGCCTGTTAACATTGTATGGATTTTTACATCGTTTCAACCGTTGTCTGCTGAACTGCAAAAGAAGAATAAAAAGATTACATTTGTTGAAGGCCTGCCTCCTTCTTTTGATGATGAAAAACTGTTTCCCTCTGATCAAAATCATTTGATTATTTTGGACGATGTAATGTTTCAGGCCTCTGACCATATCGATGTAGTCAAATTTTTACACAATACAGACATCACAAGAACATGTCCGTCATGATGCTGACTCAAAATCTTTTCCATCAAGGTAAGCACAGCCGCACCATGAGTTTAAACAGTAATTATCTGGTACTGTTTAAAAACCCTCGAGACAGATTACAGTTGAATATATTGGCTCAACAAATGTTTCCCGGACGAAAAGCCTTTTTTATTAGAAAGTTTTGAAGATGCTACCAAAGATCCTCACGGGTATTTAATCATCATGGCTGCCCAGAACAATACAGACTAAGGACGGGAATACTCCCCCATAAGTGGCCCGTCGTCTATCTACCTAAATCCAAGTCCTGATCCAGTATGTCGGCGCGTTTAAATGAATGCGCCTTTACTAAGCGCTTTATGTCACGCCACGCCTCGGAAACGTAAAGATATTCTCAACCATTGTTCATCTGACTTTCTGCAGTCTCTGTGGGAGCTCTCCTTAAACCTCTTAAAAGGAAACATTCCCCTGACATCGGATCAATATAAAAAACTCAGAAAACAAAAGAAAATTATCAAGTTGCTGGCCAATAAAAAAAACAGTCTAAAAACCAAACACCAGGCTCTGAGAAAACAGTCTGGAGGTTTTCTTTTACCTTTACTGTCAGCGGTGGTGCCGATATTTGGAGAGTTGCTGGGAGGGCTTATTAGAAGATAAATCATGAGTCAAAAGATGTTTTTGATTTTGCCGCAACAGCTAAACCGTCTGAGTAGCTTCTGCTCCCGGCGCCGGGGAAACGATGAGACATACGGCAGAAAATGATTTCGATGTAAAAATGAGGGATGTGTTAAATGAAAAGGGTTTGAACACTCATGATAAAATAAAAAAATACAACGCTCTTCTGCAAAGATACCTAGCATTACTCAAACAAGATGAGAAAGATGACCGTCGTATCACTTTGACTCTAACCCAAGAATCGGGGGAACAAGAAAATCAGCGAGAAGACAAGCAAGTAACACTGGATGAAACTGCTAGCGAGGTGCTGCAAAACCAACCTGTTCACTACCGTAACAATGCAGAGTACATTATGAAGAAATTAACCAAGAGCGGATGGGCTCCTTCAGGAGAGTTTGTCCATAAAGGAGAGATTGTGAAAGGCTCACACCTGCTAGACGTGATTAAAAATCTCTCCGTCACGCATAAAAAATCCAGAGAACCCAAGGGATGGATGGGGTTTCTAAATACTTTATGGGAGCTCAACATCCCTTCATCCTTGATGAGTAACCCCCGTGCTCGCAAGCAATATCATAAACTTCAGAAGGGAGGACCGCTTTGGGACAATGACGATGAGGGTTCACCCCTAGTGTTGAAGAAGGGAAAGAAAAAAAAACAGACGCCCTTAGCACCGCGTTGGGACTATGAGATGGAAACATCACCTCCGCAGTTAAGATCAGGAAAACGAAAGAAACATATACCTTTATCCCCTAGCTGGCTTTATTTGAATAAAAAATGATTCAAACGAATTTAACAGTCTCCAGATCCGTCTTTATTTATATAAAGTTGTAACAATCTTTAAACATTTGTAAAGAAAAACGGTGTGGTGAAAAGATCCGGCTCTTTGCAACCTCATACAACTTTGATATTTTTTCACAAACTTTGATACCATAACATCATTCTTCATCACATCATCTTGATACAAAGACAGCACATTTTCAAAAGATAAACCCCAGGCTCTGTGGCATAAATAATAAACACAATGCTGACCGCACACCGTAGACAGAACGTGTTGAAGCTGACAGTTGTGGTATAAAATAGATTTGCAACGGTTTTCTAAAAATTGCAAGATGCTTTTAGGATAATGTGAAAATTCCGGGGAGAATCCGAAAGAATCAAAAAAGCTGCCGTTTTTGCCTTCCTCAAGAGTGAGGGCCAACCAGTGCTCTCCTGGTTCGTGTGCAGGGTGTGTGTTGACTATAAAAAAGGCTGGAAATCTAAAGGACTGACGCAGTAAAGATAACTGATCAGCGGCCACACTCCGCAAAAAGCATCTCCTAGTAAATGACGTAGTAATCCAATTGGTGATTGTTCATATTGTCTCAGTAATAGTCCACAAGCACCTGTCATTTGGAATTAATCTCCAAAATAGACTCGTAACAAGCATAAAGAGAGATAAATGAGAGTGGTAGTATGGGGCAGCGGTTCTCTGAATCTCATTTCCAGTCTTAAACTTCCGTTGGAAACGCACGACAATGCGTCAGCATCTTCGCAGGCCCTGAGTAGCCCTGCTGAAATTCCTCCCGGTCAGTGCTTAGAGGTAAATCTTTCAAGTGTCTCCCTGTAGCGGTAAACATATTATATAACTCTCTGACAGATAACCACTGATTAAATTGAGGGTGGAAAGCTTTGGCGGGCACCTGTCTCCCATCCTGACACAGAGCCATGTATTCAACGTTGTTGTGAATAAAATTGAAGGGTGACAGATCTCTTTTTCCTGTGAAGGCTTCATGGTTCACCATAGCTATCACTAGATATTTAGGCATCGTCCCCACGAAGAGATTGTCCTGGTTACATATTCTGGAATTCTCCGGGATGGAGTAGGTTTTTACGTTCACGCGTGATAAAGGGTAGAGAGCGTTGCCCCTCATTAAAGCTGACGCGTGGCCTAAACGCACGGCGGGGGAAACGGTGACTTTCTTGACAAACAACGAGGCCCCCAGTATTTTTAAACGGAAAGTGCTGGCGGCGTTGCTCATGAGACAGAAGGCGTCATTAGCTCTGGTCAGCTTAATTCTCAAATCCACAGAGTTCAAGAGAAGCCTCTCGCAGAAAAATATGTCTGCGTGAAGAGGACCTAGTAGGTGAAGTTCTTTAGATTCCGAGGTAAACCGGGCTCTCTGATTTAATCCCCTGTTTGGCCCGTTATTTGGTACTATAGAGTCCATAGCACCGGCCGTGTCTTTGTAAAATAGCCCGGTGAACTGACTTTTTAGCATATCGTCTGAATAGTTGAGGAGGGTCTCTATCATCGCTCTGTAAGGGTGAGTTGCGCTGGATTAGTATTGGTTAAAAATTGTGTTCAGAGGATAATTGATGAGAACCACTGCGGCGTTGGCGGCTAGGTTTGAGCCGTCAGCGTTGGTAATTTTCACACGAAGATGAATCAAAGTATCATTCAGATCCATGTATTTTTCCGCATCTCCGGGGATAAAAAATTCAATAGGACCTCCGTCGGTAATGGATGCCAAAGGCAGGACTTCTGTGTAGAGATTTTCATCGATAGACAGTTGCGTCATGTGTGTTGAAAATAATAAAATAATCCAGCTCACCCATAGTGCATTCGGCCGATTTGCGATGTAAAAGCGCCATATTTGTTTTCTAAAATATATCTCCAGAGCTCGCAACAGCGTGATTTCCTTTGGACTTACTTTTCCCTACTGATTTTCTCTTTTTTGACCTATGCACTTTTACTTGCTGCCCGGGAGGTCTCTTCCTCAGTCGTCTGGCTAAAACCATCATATCGACGGATCCTTCTTGAGCCCCGTTGTCCAATCGACCCCCTATTCTACTAACCGCATAGCTTATCACCTCCGAGGCAATGTTTTTTGCGGCAGATTTAAGATGAGCCTTAGCAATGGCAAATCCTTTTTTCATCAATGGCGATACAAAACGAAATATTTTAGAAAAAATTGAACCTCTCCTGTACATAACAGGCGCCCCGTAAAAACTGGGGAGAGCGCCCCCTACTTAATTCTCATAATAACTCACAAAACGGTGAGGATCAAGTCTCTGATGCATCATTTTGTTTTTGTCACAGAGGATTTTTTTTTGGAAGGTCTAAAATGGAGTTTCACGATAGTCTTCCCAAAGGTAAAATTTATAGGTTTATTTTGATCCGTCTTTATCTCAATGTGGATGTTTTCGATGTGCTGCTTGACCACCGGTAGGTAGCAGGGTGGATTAAAATACTGCGTGATAACGTCCCCGTACGTCCCTTCTATAGCGATCGTTCTCAAGAACGGAGCATAAGTGTCACCAACCAGCTGATGTCGTACCACATCACTATAACAATACATTTGGTAAAATCCTCCCTTCATATCAGCCGGATATGGAGCCATCCTTTCATTGAAAATAACCCATTCTCGAGGGTTAACACCCATGATGTAAGCCAGAGGGGGGTAAAATCGTAAATGATATTGACCTCCTGCCTGAAATTCAAATCTGTTTTGAATGGAGCTAAACCTTAAATAAATATCAGAGTTAATTTTTCTAATTATATCTTGAGCTGTACCAGATCGTGATAATAACCTGCCCTAAAACCCTGACGGGTGAACACCTCGCTCTTTGAAGCATCATCATCATCTTTTGGTTTATTCCTCCATTCAAAATAAGCATCCTCCCTAGAAATGTTAAACCAGGTGTGGGAGTATGAAATCTCTGTCAGAGCTACCTCCCACGGGCCTTCTAAATCAATATGCTGCGCTAAATCGACATGGTAGCTGGAGCTCGTGTTATTTTTAAATACATTGCGACTGGCGTTGGAGGGTAGGACAACGTAGAACCCTTCTCCTGTGATTTGGTCCATGTTTTAATGATTCAGATTCGACGTACCTATTTGTTTTTATACATTTTTCAGGTCGCTTGCCTTGACCCAGCTGTTGAATTTCTCAGGCCAGTTTTTCCAACGCACTGTCAAATATGAAAACTTGGGCTGTGTTATTAGGATTGATAGCTTGTGCTACGTACACCCTGTATGTAAGATGTTTGCCTCTGTACAAGTCTAACTAATGTAACATCTCAGGTCAGCAGCTGTTCTGCACCATAGCCTGCAATCTAATTAACAGTTAGATACGAGAAAGTGGGGGAAGGTACAGTCGATATGATAATCCCATGGTGACATACAGAGGTGATTTGGGTTGACAAAGAGTGGGAAGAAATGTATGCACATGTGTTGGCAGGCTGGAGCCGGCACCCTGTTGAGATGGGTTGCTTGATCAATGCATGGGGGTGACTCGCATTTCCTTACTGACCAGCCGCTCTGATCACACCTGAGAATGGAATGCAGCGGCCGGTGAAGATCAAGAGGAATGGGAAGTGTGAACTTAGGCATTTTTCATAGCATTGTGTACCAGGAGGAGCTCAGGACATATAACCAACTACTTTTGTATTGCTGCTTCAGACATAGCTGGGAGATCGCCTGGAGAGGTCTCTGTGATGTGTCTCCAGATATATCTGTATTTGTCTGTATTGTTAGATTGTTTGTAATGTTTGTAATAATTGTGAGGATATAAATACTAGTTAAAAGACAATTGTAGGTCTCGTGTGGATCCCTTCTCATCAACCAACTCGGAGAGAGGTTTTTCTGACCTCGACAGCACCAGCGTTTGTTTTTTACCCCTGACAACACGCTCGTCCAGACTTTCTTCAACTTGAAACGCTTTGTCTTTACCAACCTTGACTTTTTGCAACTCTGCTTCGTAAAACGAGCCTTGGATAGGTTCTCCGTCATAATCTTTCAGTTTGTACACAGGGGGTTGGCGAGGTATACATTCGGTTACTGTGAACAATTCGTTGGTATAACTCTGTTAATATTTTTTATCAAACACTCCTCTCAGTTTGGATATTCTCACCAAATCCCCATCCTTAAAATTCATCTTTAATTTGTTTTTGTCGCGTATGGGAAATGTTCCATACAAGTTTTCAAACATTCGAGAGACGTTTTCTGACGTCACCTGCATAGGCGTCATTTTTATACTTTTATGATAACTGTTACTGTAGCTGTCAAGCAATTCCTGTAAGACGTCCACGTACCTACGGCTGTTTGTAGCTGTAAAATACCTCCACATTCGTGTTTTCAACGTGCGGTTAAATCTTTCAATAACAGACGCTTTCAGTTCACTGGCTGTTGCAAAATGATTAATTCCTCGTTTCTTCGTCAACCCCTCAAAGCTTTTGTTAAAGAACTCTTTGCCCGCGTCCGTTTGTAACTTTTCAGGGATCCGACTTTCTTTTAAAATAGAGTCAAAGGCCTTAGAGACCTCAGCCCCTGTTTTTGTCTTTCAATCTCTGGCATAAGCCCGTTTTGAAAATACATCGATGACCGTGAGTAAATAATTGTACCCATCATTGTGTTCAGTTAAGGCCTGCATATCACAAAGGTCTGCCTGGAACTGATTTAGAGGTCGTGGTACAAACACTCTATTTCTGACAAAATGTATCCTGGCCGGTTTATGCAGAGTATACGAGTCCTGTTCCGCTAAAAAATCTTTGACCCCTTCTACGTTGACTTTTTCCCCATTTCATCCTGCACGGCTCTGCGTAGTCGTTCCACTCCCCCAAAACTACCAGGATGTGAGGGCTTATAATACACTTTCACTCATGACATGTTTTTCGGTCATGTTTCTGGTTGCCCTCTCTAGGGTTTTTGAAAACAAACAATGAGACACAAGCTTCTTTAAATCGTTTTTTATTGACTATAAACACACACAGCATTTCTCAAAGTACAGGAGGTTAACTTCAACACATTGATTCCATACATATGGTAAATATCATCGTGTAATGTTCTCAATTCATTCCAGGTATTCAGATACATGTTGTTTTGTACACAATAACTCATAACGTCTACAAATAAAGTGTAAAGAGTAAACAGAGGAGGAGGAGTTGGGGGCGGTGTCTTCTGTGAGTAGAGTCTTTCTTATCATCAGAATGTCTCTCGATGTCTGACTTCTTAGGAAGAGATCCTTCAGTTTTTCTGCTTTTTCAATCATCATTTTCATCCACACCTTGAGGGGCAGACATAATGACGTCTGGAACACACCGCATTCGGTATTGAAATATTCCAAGACAAATTCGTCCGAGTGTTCATCTCCTTCGACCACCTGACGGTTTGTGCGGTAGAACCATCTGCCGGAACCCGAGCTTTTCGTCTCCCAAATGCTGCAGGTTACAATTTTTTTCTGGGCGAGCACCGGTGGAAATTCCTGTTTAACCCGCACAAACGTCTGCGTCTATTTGTCTTTTGTCGCAGGTTCCTTTCCTTCATTTGCTCTGAGGTTGTTTGACACCACCAGATTCAGCACAGACCAGTCCACTGATGTAAGCGTTGCTTTTGGAGTGAGGGGTCCAAATGTTTCTCCTTTCTCCAGCTGGTAAAAACAAAGTTTGTTGACTTCATAATTGAACGCACACCTCCATTTTCTAAATCCCATTCCTCCTGAAGCGTGCTGGGGGGAGGTGTCTGGATCCGAGTCAAATACAACACCTGTTTCTTGGGTGCGCCCCCTAGTGTTGCGTTTTGATAATGCGTCACAGGCGTCTGGCTGATCATCTTCAACTGTTTCATCTGGTTTGATGTTTCAGACCAGAAATATTCTGCTTTTATTTATTTTTTTCGCCTCAAGCTCCTCCTAACCTATTTTCCCATTGGCTAACCCTTCCTTTGGTTCACGCAAACTCCGCCTACCCTCCCACATCTTTCCAATTTCATTCACACCTCACTCTGCACCGGACCGACAACAGAGAAGGACGTGTCTTTTGCTCCTGAAAGATTAGATATTACAGATGGTAAATTTGTCAATTATTTTTATACTTTTGATACTATTGATTTCACTTAAATGATTGAATTATTTAATCATATTATTTAATTTACAGGGTTTTTCATTCCCACGCCTACTTTACTCCCATTCACTCCTGCTCACCACGCATGCTTCACGCTCATTGGCTCCTGCTAACCACGCCTGCTTCACGCTCATTGGTCCACGCACTTCCGGCATGACGCACGTCTGACGTGACGCACTTCCTGTGTGACGCACTTCCGGGGGGAGAGACATCCGGGGGAGGGGGGAAGGGGGTTTAATCAAAGGTCAAAGGTCACCATCAATCATTTGTCAATTAAAAAGTGACAGAAGGTATTGTTTATCTCTCTCTACCATGACCACAAAACTAACTGATAGCATCATGCCCATTATTCGCAGAGGGTTTGTCCTACCAAGTTACTCCAAAAGATTATTACTTATTTATTCATACTTCTATTACTGCTGTGCAATATCCACCGTCTCATAATCATCTTAAAAAGCTACACTTACCTTGACAGAACTCATTATTGCACTATTACTTATTACTTATATTATTACATTGTATTATTATACCATGCATACTTATCAACCTATCAACCTCTAAATCCACTTTTGTACTTACACCTATTTAGCTTTTATACCACTTTGTACTTAATTTATCTTACCTGTATTATAGTGTATTATATTTTGATTTGCTTAGTACTTCTATTCCTGTGTGCATTGACGTGATAGTGAGCAGCTGTAACAAAAGAGTTTCCCCTCGAGGATCAATAAAGTATTTCTGATTCTGATTTTGATCACTCCCAATAGCAGAAGCATGGAGAACATCTGTTACTTCAAGCCACATTGAAACCAGGGTGGACAGGAATTTGTACACCAGTCATGTTGACAGGAAATTTGGCAGTAATTAGATGTGATCACCAATCAACCAGGTCTAAAAGACTTACCTACTATGTCAACGTTTGACCTGTGACTACATGGTATGGAATGACACTTACCACACTGACAGGTACAATGCAGTGTATAAATTAGACAGAGCAGTTTGGACAGAGGTAGTGATTGTCAAGATGATGGTAGGAAATTATGTCATCTGTTCAGACACATCCCAACAGCTGGAAGCAATGGTGTTGCAGCTTCCTACGTTGTATGTTAGCACAGACTGTTGGCATCAGTCCTCCATTGGTCTCCTTCAGTCAAGCCCCCAACAGAATGAGGCTCCCCAATCCCATGACACAGCACCGCCCAAAGGCCAACAAAATCACTGTGTGCCGAAAGCTCTGGAACCTCTCAGCAGTGATAAGCTCTCAACGGTGTGCAAAGGATATGTGGATGCGCATGCGCCAGCCGCATGCTGCCCGTTGCCGTAGCTCTGTCTAGTCGTCTTACTTTTTCCAAATTTTAACTTTCCTTTTCCTTTCAAACTTGAGTAACTTGTGTGTAAGTATAGTTTAAACTACGCTCTTTACGAAAATGAGGGTAGAAAGAGTTTTGGTACTTTTTTCGCTGTGGAACTTCTTCTGCTACTCGGTCGGGGCACCGCTGCAGATCAGCTGTTTGGCCGCATTGTTTACACCAGGGAACAGCTGATCTCGCTGAAGCCGAGGTGTGGCATGCACCGGCATGGTGCCCAGGACAACCGATGTCCCCACTGAGATCTGGAGGAGGACACACCAAGGATGCAGAGGTGGAACGAAGCGACGAGGGAAGAGAGAGGGGTGCAGACAAAAGAGACTTAAGAACAAGAGATTTAAGCCATGTCTGCCTTCTCTCGTGATGGGCAACGTGAGATCGCTGGTGAATAAAATGGACGAGCTAACGGCGTTAGCCCGGAGTCAGACGGAGTTCGGTGAGTGTAGTTTGATGTGCTTCTCAGAGATATGGCTACACCAGGATATCCCAGATCATAACGTTTCCATCGACGGCTTTCAGACTGTTCGGGCCGACAGGGATCACACCGGGAGCGGTAAGCGGAAAGGCTGTGAGCTTGCTGTTCTGGTTAACAACAGATGGTGTAACCCTGGTCACGTTACCATCAAGCAGAGTATCTGTAGCCCGGACATTGAACTGTTAGCTGTGGGACTCCGGCCATATTATCTGCCACTGGAATTTTCACATGCCATTGTTGTGGCTGTTTACATCCCCACCTCTGCTAACCCGGCATCGGTGTGCAACGCCATTCACACCGCCATAGCACAACTCCAGACTCAACACCCGAGTGCACTCATATTAATCTCGGGTGACTTCAACCATGTCAGTGTTTCAACAACACTGACTAATTTCACCCAGTATGTGAGTTGTCCTACTCACATACTGGGGGAGAGGACACTGGACCTGCTGTATGCTAACGTTAAGGATGCATACAGCTCTTCCCCCATCCCCCCTCTGGGTAGGTCAGACCACAACCTGGTTCACCTCAAACCCTGCTATGTGCCTCTGGTTAAAAGGCAGCCCGCGACCACAAGGACAGTGAGGAGATGGTCAGGGGAGGCCTACGAGACACTGCAGGAATGTTTTGAGGTGACAAACTGGGATGCACTCTGTGAGCCTCATCGAGAGGACATTGATGGGCTCACTGAGTGCATTACTGGCTACATTAACTTCTGTGTGGACTGCAATGTCCCAACTAAGATGGTCCATTGTTATCCAAATAACAAACCCTGGGTAACAAAGGACATCACGGACATCCTGAATGCCAAGAGGAGGGCCTTTACTGATGGCAATAGGGAGGAGGTGAGCGCAATCCAGGCCAACCTGAAGATGAAAATCAGGGAGGCCAAGGAGAAGTACAGGAGGAAGCTGGAGCGGAAACTCCAGCAGAACAACATGAGAGAGGTCTGGAGCGGCATGAAGACCATCACTGGCTTCAGACCGACTGGCAGCAGAGGAGTTGAAGGCAGCTTGGACGCGGCCAACGAACTTAATCTGTTCTTTAACAGATTCGACACACCGGCTCCTGCTCATCCCCCCTCTAACTCAGCTGCTGTCGGCCCTCAGGCTCCTCTTAGTACTCTGCTCCCCCCTACCCAACAGGCTAACAGCCCTCTTCACACTAATGACTCCCCCCTCCCCCACCTGTAACTTCTGCTGTGTGCCTGACTGCTGACCAGGTGAGAGGACAGCTGATGAAACTCCACTCAAACAAGGCTGCAGGCCCCAATGGCGTTAGCCTCGGGGTGCTAAAAGCCTGTGCCCCCCAGCTATGTGGAGTCCTTCAACATGTCTTCAACCTGAGCCTGAGTCTTCAAAGGGTCCCTCTTCTGTGGAAGACATCTTGCCTTGTTCCTGTGCCGAAGACGCCGTGTCCCAGTGGCTCCAAGGACTACAGACCGGTGGCACTGACCTCCCACATAATGAAGACCCTGGAGAGACTAGTGCTGGAACAGCTGCGGCCCATGGTCAGACCCCTCCTGGACCCCCTTCAGTTCACCTACCAGCCCCGACTGGGAGCTGAGGACACCATCATCTTCCTGCTGAACCGCATCCACAGCCACCTGGACAAGCCGGCAAGCACAGTGAGGATCATGTTTTTTGACTTCTCCAGTGCTTTCAACACCATCCAGCCTGCCCTGCTGGGTGAGAAGCTGGCAGCAATGCAGGTGTATGCCCCCCTTGTGTCCTGGATTGTGGACTACCTGACTGGCAGACCACAGCATGTGCGCCTGCAGCACTGTGTATCGGACAGCGTGGTCAGTAACACTGGGGCCCCTCAGGGGACTGTCCTCTCTCCCTTCCTCTTCACCATCTACACCACAGACTTCAGCTACCACACAGAGTCCTGCCACCTTCAGAAGTTTTCTGATGACTCTGCTGTGGTGGGATGTATCAGCGGTGGTGAGGAGTCTGAGTACAGGGCTGTGGTGGGTAGACTTTGTCTCATGGTGTGAGCAGAACCATCTGCAGCTCAATGCGACAAAGTCTAAGGAGCTGATTGTGGATCTACGGAGGGCCAAGGCACCAGTGACCCCGGTTTCCATCCCGGGGGTCAGTGTGGACATTGTGGAGGATTACAAGTACCTGGGAGTACACTTGGATAATAAACTGGACTGGACCAAGAACACACAAGCTGTTTACAGGAAGGGCCAGAGCCGTCTCTATTTTCTGAGGAGGCTGAGGTCCTTCAACATCTGCAATGCTGAAGATGTTTTATGAGTCTGTGGTGGCCAGTGCTATCCTGTATGCTGTTGCATGCTGGGGCAGCAGCTTGAAGGTAGCGGACGCCAACAGACTCAACAAGCTGATCCGTAAGGCCAGTGACATTGTAGGGGTGGAGCTGGACTCTCTGGCGGTGGTGTCAGAGAGGAGGATGCTGGCCAAACTACATGCCATCTTGGACAGTGTCTCCCACCCACTCCATGACGTGCTGGTCAAGCAAAGGAGCACATTCAGCGGAAGACTCATCCCCCCAAAAAGCACCACAGAGTGCCACAGGAAGTCATTCCTGCCTGTGGCCATCAAACTCTTTAACTCCTTCCTCTAAGGGTTAGTCTATATGACCCTAGGTCACTAAACTGGACATTGATCATTACATCTCTGCCATACTTGAATAATTGTGCAATATTCTGTGTATTACTCCCGTGCAAAATTTAGTGTTCCTATGTTAGTTTTTCCTATTTATGGATATTGATATTATATACCTCCATTACTGCTGTGCAATATCTTAATAATGTCAATAAGCTACACTTAACTTGACAGTACAGGCACCACTACTTATTACTTATATTATTAGATTGTATTATTATACTGTATTATCATCATCAACCGGTAAACCCACTTGGTACCTCACACTTATTTAATCTTATACTTATACCCACCTGGTAATTAATTATTTTCTGACCTGTTTTATAGTGTATTGTATTATATTGTTTGCTAGTACGTTCTTCTGTGTGCACTGACGTAAAGGCGAGCTGCTGTAACAAAGAGTTTCCCTTCGGGGATCAATAAAGTATTTCTGAATCTGATTCTGAAAGTATCTGAGCCGAGAAGAAGCTCCATATTTACACACCAAGATTTTGAACTTGTATCGTACCAGGACTTATATTGTTCTGATGCCAGATTACTTACATCTGAAGGGGTATCTTAACACCCAGTGGAGCTCAACTATGGAATACTGAGTTCGGTCCTTTTGATTTATATGATTTTCTATATACAGGATGATGTTAATGTTTATCTATGTTTAATGACGAGTGCACCAGATAGCTTTATATGCTTGCTCACAGCTATGTTAGCCCAAAAGTGTTAGTAATATGTGGAGAAAAAAATAGTGTGAACCAATACTGTCAATTGGAGGTTTCTCCCACAGCATTGGTTGAAGGAGCTGGGTACAATTTGATTTTTACTCGCTCCCTGCCAAACAGGGAGGAGAGGTTTATCAGATTGTACACTTGTGATCACAGACGCCCTAAGGATGAGAAGCCATGATTCATGGTCATCCATAGGGTAATAGAGTCACCCAGAATGCGGAGTCACGTTACTTGGCCGTAGACGGACCCTGTCATCACAGGCTAGAGAAGGAAATGTTTGATCATTATGGCATTTGCCAACAATGATTGTGATTCTTTTAATACAGTGTACTCTGATTCATAGACACTATATACATGTACTTTAAACAATGGGATGGGACTTCTTCACTCCCACAGGTGGGACACTGTGGAAGAAAAATACTTTACTGATGAAATATTCTACTGTTGGATCAGCTAAGCAATTAAGTGTAGCACTATATTATGTTGTGTACAGGGTAAAGACATTTGCCAGCCTGTGCTACTCCTGCGTACCTGTGATTGATGTTTCCATTGTGCAGAGGGCACTCTGCCCTTCCTGACCTGGGCAGTTTCCTGAGTTATCAACGCGCATGGATGCACACAATGGCAAAATGGCTTCCCCTTTTGCTATAATCGTAGAACATGAAAAAGTTCACTTTCTGACTGAATGGTTCACTTTTCTGACTGCAATAAATATGCTCTGTAATTAAAACCACACAATGGAACAATGACATAGCTATTTTGTGAAGTAGCGACAGCTGAAAGATTCAAAAGAGAATTAATCAGAAATGTGCGTACGATGCCATCTAAAGGAAACTGCAGCTATCTGCAGCTGTTTTTAAAAAACCAACTGCTATGGACACAAGAAATAATGGTGTCCGAGGTGGACAGGTGAAGCATAAGAGAGGAAAGGGATAATATAACAGACAGTGAACAGCCACAAGCAGTCAAGCCACACTGACACGGTGCAGGTGTTTTTCCATTGCATTGCACAGCTAGGTCAAGAAGTTTACCTTGATGACATGTTGGAGGTGTGCTGGTCACAAACCACAGTAAGAGCCTGTCGCCCTTTCCAGCTCACTGTGGCTGTTTCTGTTTGTACTATTCATCCCCTGCAGTATTTTAACTGATCCGCTGACCATAGGGGTGTAATAAAGTGCAAATAAATGTCTTAATATCTTTAGAAAATATGTTATCAAAATATGTTTTGGTAACATTAGGAACCCTCCACTGACATTTTTAACAATTCCACTTTCACAGTAAAGGCCTACAACAGTTTTTACATTAAAACACATTCATTTTAAGGCTAGTGAAGTACTAGTACTAGTGAATAAATGAAGTATATTTTACTGACAGTGGAGTACTCAGAAGTATTAACAGCAAAATGTACCTAAAGTATTAAAAGTAAAAGTACTCATTATACAGAATGGCCCTCATTCCTCTAACCTTTTCTCAATTTTAATAGGCAAGTAAAATTAATAGAACTGTTAAAAGATATTTTGACTGAAACTCTAATAGTTACTCCTGCCACCGCTTGTTGTCACCAGGACCCTTGATGATGACATTAGGCTGCCAGCTCTTAAGGTTTTTAATCTCCTTGACTCTCTTTGTCTGTCTGGAGTTACTACACATTCTGTGCAGAGGCAGACAGAGTGCTAAAGGGACACAGAGACAGGTCTGTGTATTATGATATCATGACAGTATTAGGACTCCAACATCATGACATGGAAACAAAACACTTTATATGTATGCATGTCATCCATCACAATGAAAGAAAGTTTCCTCTTCTTTAGACAAGAACATTTTCATACCATTTTTAATCAACACTTATTTTAACTGCTACAGTTTGTTTTGATATCGTAGAAAAGGTTTCAGTCGTAGTCATCTGGACACAGTTTTCAGAATCAAGACGTTTCGGCTCCCATCCGGAAGTCATTCTCAATGTTTGTTTTAATCCAAATTTAATCTTAGTCAGATCATAATATTTTTAAAATCAGTCTTCAGTCTTTTTCCTACCACTGAAAGCTTTCTGATTATTGCATGCAGTGGATGTTTAAAAAATGAAGACATTTACCAACCAACAAACATATTCATATAGAATGGCTCTTAACTGTATTGCTGATATTAGGACTGGTGTCTCACATGTGTTGTCTTGGTCTGTGCTGCTGCTCCCACACTGACAGGAGTTATGAACAAGAACTTTTTCAGGCCCCCTGTCAAAAATACAGACAAAGTAACAGTTAAACATATTACCGGTTACTGGAAGACTCGTTTATTATTTAGAAATGCCAAAAAGTAGCTAATAGGACTTAACCTCTGTGACTGCTTTGGTAAATGAACTTAAATTGAAGTTAACCAGTGATGCCAAAAATATCAATACCAATTGATGGCGTTTATGTAACATAGCTGTTAGTTAAGCTTCACAACATGTTAGTGCATCTAAAGTAACGTTAACTTGCTAACCTTAGCATTAAATTAAATAGTGAAATAAATAAATAAAAACTTGGCTAAATATTGCTAGAGTTACTATTCCTATATAGTTACCCAAGACATGGCACCAGCTTTATTGTTTAGGATATCAAACACATATCATACATTTCAAGTTTTAAACACGATATTATTCAGACAAAATCAATATGCTAACATCAATGATTAGTTAACAATAACAAATGCTAGCTAGCTCTTATATGATGAACTACAGAGGCAAACATTTTGTAAACATGTAACTTAAACTATAAAGTTGATAATGTGAAAAATTCTTAAAGGAAAATGTGTTATGGGAGTACGAATTTTTATTAATTTTTATTAATTTAATAATTTAAATTATTTCATCCCACTTTATCAACGGCCAGACTGGTGTTCCATGGATTGGAAGTAGCACTGAACTGTTTTGACAGCCATTGGCAGCTCGGTCCACTCTCGCGAGAATGCAAGAATGGCACTTGCTCGCGCAGCTTTGTGAGATTTCACGCTCACTGAGTCACAGTAACTCTTCATGAATAAATGTTGATTTTTATTTGTTTGTGTCTTGTTTTAATGTATACAATGCTAAATATTTCAAAATTGCAAATCAAATTGCCATACTGCCAGCTGCTGGGGTTATTATCTCCTTAAGTGCTCATTTCCTCAAGCCTATAGAGCAGTGTGGGCTCATAATACTGTATGCTATGCTATACTATACTATGAACTGAAATTTGAATTGAATTTGCCCACTTTCAATCTTAACTACTGCACATTTCAGCTTTACAAATATAACCGTCTGGGGAACTTTAGAGAACATTCCCTGATGGTTCTCTAGAGGTTTTATAAAAAAACCCTACATAACCTTCAGAGAACCTTCTGGGAACGGTCTCTAAAGGTTTTTAAGGTTTCTTCAAAATAACCTTTGGACCCAAACACAGCCACCAAGGCAGAGCAAGTATAGTTCAATGATTTAATGAAACAAAAACAGGTTTACAACGATTGTCATGCAGGCAGTGGTCAAAATCGGGGAGGCAGTCCAACAGAAGCAAATAAGTCCAAGGAGGGTAAGCAAAAATCCAAAATTCCAAAAGCGAGATCCAAGAGAAACAGAATAATACAATACAGTACACTGGGGAAACAAAGGCCGGGACGCTTGACAAGGAGACAATTACGATCTGACAAAGAGACAAGGGAAGCACACAGACTCAATACACTCAGATGAAGGGAGATAATGAGACACAGGTGAAATTATTTAGGGCAGCGCAACAATCAAAACTGGGCCAGGGAAAATGGGGGCTGGACAAAGGTGATGCAGGAGATCTCAGGTGGACGGCCTGAGGGCTGGACAGGTGTGGAGCAGAGGCGGTCTGGAGGGCGACCAGGAGGCAGGGCTGAAGGGCTGAACAGGTTCGGAGGATGACCAGCCATGCGGAGCAACTTAGGAGGCCAGTGACTGGACAGCAGGACAAGAGGCCGGCAACAGGGAGACAGGCAGAGGAGACGACAGAACCAGTGATGCCAGGAACCCAGGAGGCTGTTTTATCCCATTAGTGCATGTTACTAACTCGACATCTTCTCTCTCCCGTAGTTGTGTGCTTTCTCATTTTTCTCCTCTCTCCTTCTGTCGCTTTCAACAGGTATTTCTACCTGCGGAGCTGCAGAGACTGGATCTGTGGTTGTGGGCCACTTGCTGCCCCTATGTTTCTGCTCAACAACTGCTACTACAGTTGTTGTTATTGGCTCTGTTACTATTACTGTCATTATTATTCCTAGAACTGTCATTCCTATTATTATTAATGTATTAATATTACCACTACCATTACATTATTACTATTTTAAAATTCTAGGTGGTGTTTGCATTGTGCTTCCCTCTCTGAAATGTAATTTTAGGCCGATTTCCAAGCTTCCATTTTTATCCAAAATTCTGGAAAAAGTTATGTACCAGCAAATCCATCCCTTTATAGGATGGAAATAAGGAAATATTTGAAGCATTCCAGTCTGCTTTTAGGGAGCACCATAGCACTG
The DNA here is from genome assembly GCF_020085105.1 of Siniperca chuatsi. Classification (NCBI taxonomy): domain Eukaryota; kingdom Metazoa; phylum Chordata; class Actinopteri; order Centrarchiformes; family Sinipercidae; genus Siniperca; species Siniperca chuatsi. The sequence goes on from NC_058053.1 coordinate 552,958, forward strand.
AATTTGTTCTTTTAAAAGTTCACAGTGATTTGTTGCAAGCAGCAGACAATAGGGACTGTGCTATTCTAGTACTCTTAGACCTTAGTGCAGCATTTGATACAGTTGACCATAAGCTGCTTATTACCAGACTTAAACAATGGGTTGGGATACAGGGAACAGCCCTAAAATGGTTCAAGTCATATCTGGAAAACAGAAGTTTCTCTGTTAGCTCTGTATTTGACAGGACATTGAAGTCAGGTAAAGTCATCCCAAAACTTGATGCTAAATGAATTGAACACTGAGGTGGTTCTCTTTTGCCCCTGAATCCACCACCATTCTGTATGTGCAGCTCGGCCCACTGTCATCCTTTGTTAAACCCTATACAAAAAACTGTGGGAGCATTTTTTTTACCTTTCCTTGGTAAGAGGCACTGCGAGCCCAGGCCAAAGTAAAACCCTTCCTATCGTTCCAAGATTGTGAAAAAGTAATCCATGCTTTTACTACCGCTCACCTTGATGAAGTTTTTAACTTGTTCCCTTAAGCATGATCATATTTCCCTCAACAGATGCAGCTTCAGGCTCAGCAGCCCTGTTTCTCCATCCCCATACCCCTACCAATGAATCAGCCCTACTCTCAAGTGAAGAAGGAGGTGAGCAGCATTGTGTTGAATTACATGTCAGTTGGTATAATTGCAGGGGGTCCATGTTTTTTTTTATTATTTTGAAAAAAAAAAGATTATTTTCAATGATAAGAATTCAAACATTGTAATTATTTTTCCTCATAATGATCATTATATGAAACAAAAACAGTATGTGTGGAAGAAATATTTTGTGGAAGAAAACTTTAATCAGGGTCCAAATTGAAGAAAATAATCTTTACTTAAGCTTCAGAAGAATACAGATGGTTATGATAAGTATTTCACTGCACAGTGGAGAGAGAGTTCACAGCAATCGTGAAATCTCTTCTGAAGATTGACATTCACAGCAAGGTTTTATATCATTACAAGGGTAGACTAAAACAATAGGTTGTGGGCTGGGCTAATCAAGAGGCCAGAGTGACAACAAAAGGTGAATAGAGCTCAGGAAATCCCAGACAGGCTATTTAACAATACAATCTGTTTCAATCTGCCGGTGGCCCATTCGGCTAATGATCCCTTCAACACCATGTAAATTCAAGAAAGCTTCCCAAATACTGAGTAGCTCAAAGGGTTTACACACAGTAATCTGTATGGCAATGGAAATAGCCGTCTGTCTCAAGACCCTGATGATAAACAAGTGAATGAAAGGTTACTTCCACATCTGTATTGGATGTTGGACATTAAAGTGACAGCCTATGTTAAAATAATACCTTTAAGTCACATGGCCAAGGTATGTCTCTATGGCTTTGATGCAGACTGAAATATGGTTGTTTACTGACATCTAATGGTGGTGATACGCAACTGTAGGTAATATGGGTCAATCTACACGATTCAGTGCTGTTTAATTTTTTCTGCGGTATATGCAGTTAATTTAAGTCAACAAAATGGTAGTAATTAAAATTTTGGTTATGATGTTATTACAAATGGTAATAAGGATAGGATATATCATATGCATCATGTACACTCTACAGAGCCAGGACCCTCTTCAAGTGATACAGTTTTGTCAAGGAGGAGTGTGGAAGTGAAGGAAGAGGTGAAAGACAGTACCAATGCAGATAATGAGGATGGAGCAAATGAGAGAAGGTGCACAGAAACAGACAAAGTGAGGATGTTGAAAAACAAGCTGTAGATGGCGGGTTATGTGGAAGCGATTTAGAGTAAGAGAATCTTCTATCAGATGACCCAGGTTTGTGGCCAGCAAAAATAACTGATATGGACAGGGAGACTATTATTAGGAAATTGGCCACAAGAGACAAAGACCTAGAAATGCCACAGGATTCAGAGGGAAAGCCATTCCCAGATTACTTGCAGTATACTAAAGCAGCCAATGGAAGAGAAAAGGTGAAGAGACTGGGTAATTCATAGCAAAAGTACTAATGCATCCCACATGTGCTTTTCTCCCATGAACAAAAAAGACCTTCCCTTAGTTCACTGAACAGTCTACATGGATATAACATGTCTGATGTGAAGTGGCATCATATGTATGCTAAATTTCCAAGTCATGAGAGGAATAAGGCACACAGAGATTGCTACTTGAAGTGGAAGAATTTGCAACAATCTGTAATGGCAGTTAGTGGCATTGACTGTCAGTTGCAGAAGCAGATACAAACAGAAACTGAGAAAAATATAGCTCTCTTACAGAGAATCCTAGATGTAACACTGCACTTGGCATCAAGGAATTTACCTTTCAGGCGTAAAACCAAAGACCTAGACAGGAAGTGAGATAGCAGAGATGATTAAAAATGTGCTTCATGCCTCCCACACCTTAAATCTTGTAGCTCTGCATACTGCAGAGTCAAGCCCAGAAGTATCAACATTTTTTGGCTGCATCAATCACTTTTACACACTTGTTAGTGCCAGCCCAGAGAGATGGGCCATCTACAAAGAGAAAACTGGTTGCTCTTTGCATCGCCTCTCCAATACCTGCTGGAGTACAAGGATTGATGCTGTTAAACCTGTAGCAAAACACCTACTTTGTGTCATCAAGGCCCTTGATAGCATACTCATGACATGCAGTCTCAGTGAGGCCAGATCAGAAGCTAGTGGTCTGAAGAACTACTTTATGTCATTCAACGCTATTGTCCTCCTCACTGTCTGGCTGCAATGCATTGATGACAGGAATGGGAATCTCCAGTCAGGAAAAATCTCACTTGACACAGAGGGAGCCAATATCAGAACCAAGATGCAGGCTCTTAGAGATGGATGGGAGTCTCTCCTGTCTGAGGCAACACTGATTGCTATGCAAATGGATGTTGCACCTCAATTTAGCAAGGAACACAGCCGCCAGAGGAAAAGGACGAGATTCCATGATGAGACAGCTCAGGACAGTGCAGCAACCGTGTTTCGGAACACAGTGTTTCTTACTGCTATGGAGAACATCATAAGTGACTTGGACACTAGGTTCCACACCACCGCAATTCTGCTGTTCTGAATGTTGGGCAGATTAGTGAAGATAAAGTCCCTTCTGTGTGCCAACCTACCTATTATGAAGTATTCCAGAGATCTTACACCTGAGTTTCAAAATGAAGAAAGTCACCTGAATACTTGGTCTCCTGAATGCAATTTCTAAGATGCATGCAAGTAATTGAGATCTATCAGTCTGGAAAAGGTTATAAAGCCATTTCTAAAGCTTTGGGACTCCAGCAGACCACAGTGAGAACCATTATCCACAAATGGCGAAAACATAGAACAGTGGTGAACCTTCCCAGGAGCGGCCGGCCGACCAAAATTACCCCAAGAGCGCAGCGATGACTCATCCAAAAGGTCACAAAAGACCCCACAACAACATCCAAAGAACTGCAGGCCTCACTTGCCTCAGTTAAGGTCAGTGTTCATGACTTCACCATAAGAAAGAGACTGAAAAATGGCCTGCATGGAGTTCCAAGACGAAAACCACTGCTGAGCAAAAAGAACATTAAGGCTCAAATTTGTTTGATGATCTGAAACATTTAAGTGTGACAAACATGAAAACAAAATATGTATGCCCTGCATCATAACATAGACCCAACTAATAGATGATGAGATTCGTTGCCACTATTTTTGTAATCAATTTAATCAAATTGTTATTGCAGCCCTAAGAGATTCATATTTTTCATATCTGTGACATATTCTACATACAGTGGTGTGAAAAAGTGTATTTTTTTGCATAGTGGACTCTGAATTATCAACTGAATAATTGTTCCCTATGGGATGAAAGGTAGGTAGAGTTTGACTCTGATCAGGGGAAATGTCAATTCAATTAAATTTTATTTATATAGCGCCAATTCATAACAGAAGTTATCTCTTTAGCACTTTTCATATAGAGCAGGTCTAGACTGTACTCTTTATAATATTATTTATAGAGACCCAACAAATCCTTGTGGTTCCTAGAGTCAGAGACAGAGAAATAGGTTTAGAGAGAGAGAGAGAGATTTTGAGGAGTGGGGGTGGGGGGTGGAAGCACAATGCAAACACCTAGAATTTTAAAATAGTAATAATATAATGGTAGTAGTAATATTAATGTTAATAATAATAGTAATGACAGTCATAGGAATAATAATGACAATAATAGTAACAGAGCCAATAACAACAACTGCAGTAGCAGTTGTCAAGCAGGAACATGGGGGCAGCATTTGGCCCACAACCACAGAACCAGTCTCTGCAGCTCCGCAGGTAGAAATACCTGTTGAAAGCGACAGAAGGAGAGAGGAGAAAAATGAGAAAGCACACAACTACGGGAGAGAGAAGATGTCGAGTTAGTAACATGCAGTAAAATGCATAATAAAAATGCATACAGATGGAGAGGGAGAGAAGTAGAGAGGGATAACTAAGGGATGGTTCAGGACTCACCCAAGCCAGCCCTAACTATAAGCTTTATCAAAGAGGAAAGTCTTAAGCCTACTCTTAAATGTGGAGATGGTGTCTGCTTCCCAAACCCAAACTGGGATCTGATTCCACAGGACAGGAGCTTAATAACTGAAGGCTCTGGCTCCCATTCTACTTTTGGAGACTCTAGCAACCACAAGGATTTGTTGTGTCTCTGTAATTAATATTATAAAGAGTACGGTCTAGACCTGCTCTATAGGAAAAGTGCAATGAGAAAACTTCTGTTATGAATTGGTGCTATATAAATAAAATTGAATTGAATTGAATTGAAAGTAACCCTGCATTCTGGGAGCACAGTGTTCTAGTTGGGTAATACGGTATTATGAGCTCTTTAAGATACGATGGTGCCTGACCATTAAGAGCTTTGTAGGTGAGGAGAAGGATTTTAAATTCTATTCTGGATTTTACGAGGAGCCAGTGCAGAGAAGCTGACATTGGAGAAATATGATCTCTTTTCCTAGTTCTTGTCAGTACACGTGCCACAGCATTCTGGATCAACTGGAGACTCTTAAGGGACTTATTCGGGCAGCTTGATAATAAGGAATTGCCATAATCCAGCCTAGAAGTAACAAATGCATGGACTAGTTTTTCTGCATCATTATGAGACAGGATGTGCCTGATTTTTGCAATGTAACATTCAAAAAAAGGCAGCCCTTGAAGTTTATTTATTGTGGGCGTTAACAGACAAATCCTGATCAAAGATAACTCTGAGGTTCCTTACGGTGCTGCTGGAGACCAGGGCAATGCCATCTAGAGCCACTATATCTTTAGACAATGTGTCTCGGAGGTGTTTGGGGCCAAGTACAATTTCAGTTTGGGCAGAGTTTAACATCAGAAAATTGCAGATCATCCAGGTTTTTATGTCCTTAAGGCATGCTTGCCAAGTTTAGCTAACTAGTTAGTTTCATCTGGTTTGATCGATAGATGTAATTGGGTATCAAATGCATAACAATGAAAGTTTATGGAGTGTTTTCTAATAATATTGCCTAAACGAAGCATATATAAGGTGAATAGAACTGGTCCAAGCACAGAACCTTGTGGAACTCTGTGACTAACTTTGGCGTGCACGGAGGACTCACCTTTAACATGTAAAAACTGAGATCGATTTGATAGCTAGGATTTAAACCACCTTAGTGCGGTTCCTTTCATGCCAATTGAATGTTCCAGTTTCTGTAATAGGATGTGATGGTTTTTGAGAGAGAGGCAGAGAGTCAATAGTTTATGGGTTTAAAAGTCCCATATTATGCTCAGGTTCATACTTTTATTTTGGGTGTCTACTAAAAAATGTTTACATGTTGTAATGTTCAAAAAACACATTATTTTTCTCATACTGTGTCTTGCTGCAGTACCTCTTTTCAGCCTCTTTTTGTAACACTCTGTTTTATTGCCTGTCTCTTTAAAGTCCCCCCTGCCGAAAATCTGCTCTGATTGGTCAGCTCCCACAGTTAGTGGAGATGGCAGAAATGGAGTCAGAGGAGGAATCAGAGCGCGAAATTAGAAACGAGGACCCGAGAGGATTTGAAAATAAAAAGAAAAGGAAGAAGAGTAACTCAAGTGAATCCAGTCAGAAAGAGGAAAAGTATCTTGTTGGGATGATAGCTGTGACACAAACAGACGGCATTTTCAAGAATCCACATGAGGTCGGAAAGTTTGTAGGAGGAAAGCTCGGAGATGTCAGATCGGTCAGGATAACAGGAAGTGGGATGGTTATCATTGAAAGTGTGTCAAAGCGTCAGAGAGATAAAGCCCTGAAGATTCATGCATTTGGAGATCACAGCAGTGTGAACTGCTTCCCACTTGGAGCAGAAATAAAGAAGAAGGGGGTAGTAAGCGGCGTGCCACTGTCGGTGGAGGCCGAGTCATTTCGGGAGGTTGAAGGTGTGTGTGAGGCAAGAAGGCTGACAAGATTCAGAAATGGGGAGAAGGAGGACAGTAACTCAGTGTGTTTGACTTTTGAGGGGGAATTACCGGAAAGAGTGTACATAGATTATGTGTGTTACAGGGTGAGGCCATATGAGAGAGCTCCTCTCAGATGTTTCTGCTGTCAGGAATATGGACATGTTGCTGCAGGATGTAGAGGAGGCAGAAGATGTGGGAGATGTGGGAAGGAAAACTGTAAAGTGGAGAAAGAGCAAGCAAAGTGCCTGCACTGCGAGGGAAACCACCATACGGGATCAGCACAGTGTCCTAAAAGAATTAGGGAAATAAAAATGAATAAGATCAGAGCAGAAAAGGGATTGTCATATGCGGAAGCTGCTAAGAGTATGGAGAAAAACGGTGGAATGGTGGTAGTTCAAAAGGAAAAGGAGAAGAAAGGAAATGGAGATGAGCAGAACATCAGTATGGACAAGAAGCGATTTCTGGCATTTATTGCCATGGTTATAAACTGTGCGGCTGAAATGAAGAGGAAGTCAGAAAGGATTAAGATGGTGCTGGACCCTGCAAGAAGATTCTTGAATGTTGTGGACATATCTGGAGAGGATCTGGATGTTACACTGAGGGAAGGAGTTGCAACAACTCAGACAATGGGGTCTGGGTTATAGAATTGACTATGGCATGGGATCACGTTGGGTGGACACTGTAAAAAGTTTAAACTGTGAAGCTGTTAAAATTCAGTAGGTGGCGGTAATGCGCAAGTAGGGACGCCAACCGCCATAAAACTCAAAAGAAGAAGAAGAAGTCGAAGTCAGTTCCCACAGGCTTGAGGAGGCACCGCCCACCAACTTCCGCATCAGCTCTGCCGGTGTTTTTTGCAGCTAAGGAATCACTGTAGCTAACGCTTAGCTGTACTTCTACCGTGAATATCACCACAACAACCGTTTCTAAACCTAAAACTTCACAACAGCACATGTTCGAGCGGGAATCTGACCCGAAATAGTGGACAAATGAACAACACTGGCAATCAAGATTACAGGTTTCCCTGACGTTTTCCTCAGGTAAATACTGGTTATATGTCTGTCATAAAATGTTAGCTTAGTATTTATGCATAAACTTTCAAAACGGTACACTGTTTTACGTTTGTGTTTACAGGTACATTTGTCAGAAGTGACCTACAGAGCCCAGTGAAGTAGAAAGCATTGAGATACAGCGATAACGAAACAAATACAAGATGTTAAACATTAATCAAGTAATTATTTCTAGTAAAACAACAGTATCAACATTATTGTATAGTGAGCCACCCATGTGTTATCGTCTATGTACACATTAGTTACATCAGACCAGTGACACTTACCATGAGTTCAATTCAATTTTATTTATATAGCGCCAATTCATAATAGAAGTTATCTCATTGCACTTTTCCTATAGAGCAGGTCTAGACCGTACTCTTTATAATATTATTTACAGAGACCCAACAAATCCCACCATGAGCAAGCATTTGGTGACAGTGGCAAGAAAAAACTTCCTTTTAAGAGGCAGAAACCTTGGACAGAACCAGACTCAATGGTGGGCGGCCATCCGCTGCTGCCGTGTTAGGTTTTGAGAGAGAGGGGAGTGGTTTGGGAGAAGGGGATAGGGTTAGGGAGGCACAATGCAAAGACCACGTAGAATTTATTTATTTTTTTATATATAGTAGAATAGTAATTATAGTGTTAATATTAATAAATTAGTAATAATAGGAATGACAGCTATAGGAAGAATAATGTCAGCATCAGTAACAGAGCCAATAACAACAACTGTAGTAGCAGTTGTCGAGCAGGAACACAGGGGCAGCAGGTGGCCCGCAACCACAGATCCAGTCTCTGCAGCTCCGGAGGCTGAAATACCTGCTGAAAGCGACAGAAGGAGAGAGGAGAGAAACGAGAAAGCACAGAACTACGGGAGAGAGAAGATGTTGAGTTAGTAACATGCAGTAATGGGATAAAAATGCATACAGATGTAGAGGGAGAGAGGAAAGAGGTGCATTATGGGAAGTCTCCCGGCAGTCTAGGCCTATAGCAGCATAACTAAGGGATGGTTCAGGGCTTGCCCAAGCCAGCCCTAACTATAAGCTTTATCAAAGAGGAAAGTCTTAAGCCTACTCTTAAATGTGGAGATGGTGTCTGCCTCCTGAACCCAAACTGGGACCTGATTCCACCGGACAGGAGCTTGATAACTGAAGGCTCTGAGGCAGAGATATACCTGGAACAGACTTTATCCTGTACCATGTCAACATAACATAAGGTGGAATACTTATCTTACAAAGCAAATTGCTTATGTACTTGAAATACTGTTCAGTGTTTTACTTGTCAGAGAATTATCATCAGTTGATTAAAAGATCACGTCCTCCAACGGGGTAAATGGTTTCTTGTATGAAGTTGTGTCAGCTGGTATTGGAGCTCTCAGGTCACAGTAGTCATCCTGACTTGTCCTGTATATACAGAGACTTCCTGAAGCTGCTTGACACTGTTGTTGTCAGACCTTTGCTTGACTGAAGCACGACACCTGCCTAGCAATAACTTCCTCCTCTGGTGATTTCTCAGACTGTGAAGAGAGTGGGTCCAGGAACACCTTACAAACACAAGCTTCATCAGGTCACTAAGATAACCCTTAAAACACAGCAGATTCAGTGTTACATGTACATTATACAGTCATGTTTTATCAGTGCCAACCATTTACAACTGCAGATAAATTTGGTCCTGAATGAAGAAGAAGAAGAATGTAAGTGTGTGGTGATCACAGTACTAATGTCAATGTGATTACAGTATGACCAGAGGAAACCAAAATGACAGTGTGTGAAGTGACCCGCCCACTGTACAATTCTTGAATCTGGCTTGTTATATCATACTATGTTTTTTTTTTTTTTCTGACATTTAAATATTTTTCTTCATTAATTTGCTTTCTCTAAGGATCACTCCAGTGATGATGTAGCCTGATGATTGCAATGTGAATATATGGTCCATAGACAGATGATTTGGAAATAAATATTGCTTCAAAGTCTCTTGATACTTTAACTATTTGGCGTTGTAATGGCACATAAATATGAAGTAATAGTTTGACTGAGTACTGGAAATAATTAACATTTGGATACCTACAAACTTTAAATTTTACCTGTAACATTACAGATAGCAAAACCATACATGACAAACTGTGTGCAAAGTTGAATTATTGCCCATTATAAACAGAAATGTAAATGAACTAATATTTTGCAGCTAAACCAACATAAACATTAAATTTCACTAACCTACTTGTGCCGTTATTCTTCAGTGTCCTTGGAAAGTAACCACTGAACCTATAACTGGGAATTACATAGCTTCACATAGCTTAACCGCGTACTTGGCTATGTACAGGACTGTGTAACGTTTGTGAATGCATATGTATTCATTTGGTTCACTGAGTTTTATTGCTGCAATGTGCTTTTCACTGATGAAGGTTATGCTGGTAGCCATATGTTAGGTTGATGTTAGTGATGCTTCACACAGACACAGGGTCTTGCATGCAACTAACTATCATTCTCTTTTAACCTGACACCATTTATCCTACACAGTTCACACATACACTCCAATTTGACCTTTAAAAGAGCCACACTCTTTAACATACATGGCCGCCCAATGAGTCTGGTCCTGCCTGAGGTTTCTGCCTCTTAAAGGAAGTTTTTCCTTGCCACTGTCGCAAAGTGCTTGCTCATGGTGGGATTTGTTGGGTCTCCGCTATATAAATATGATTGAATTTAATTGAATTAATCTTATGTTCTAGTTTGTCAAGATATGCTGTTGTTGGGATGTTAGCTATAGTAGCAGGAGAGTTGTGAGTATTGCTGTCTGGAGCTGGTTTGCTAGCTCTGGGAAACTGTCTCGTCCTCTCTGCATGTTAGCTTCGCAACAGCAACTGTAGGGAGAGTTTGCTAACCCACAACCTAGCTAACGTTAGTTACATTACTTGCTGTGTCATTGTTTGCTCTATATGTTGGTATTTGTCATGGTATTGGATTTCTCCAGAATCACATACCCCACCTTTAATGAACAAAATGAGCAGAAATGTATTATTTGGTTAATTGTGTGATGTAGGTGTGTTGCTATGTTAAGAGTTTAGAAAAAGTATCTTAAGTATAAGTAAATGCTTGTTAGCAGTTGTAAAAAAACAAACTGTAATATAAGTCTTACGGCTATTACTTAAAAGTCTCTTATATGTCCACCAATCCTGCACCCAACATAACTCATCTACCCACATTCACTGGTAATATCTAATGTTTAACAGTGATGAGTGGAAACATTACAGAGCACAATCTAGAACAAAATGACACCCATAACATGCAGGAACATACATAAAATGAGACTTATGTCCATAAATCCCCAGTGCATGCTGGGAGGCTTCCCAACACACCTCCCTCATGTAACTGCAATCACATGATCAGCACTCAGCCAATCATATCAATGCTGATCATGGTTTCACCTCTCCATTCATTTGGCCTTTATTTCAAAATAAGAGTGCACTGTTATTCATGATAGGATAGGATTCATCCAGGATTAACAAATCGTTCCTCAAACTGCTTTCAAAGAACCAAATTAGCTGGATCAGAATTAGTTTATTTTAGCCTGATAGCACAATGTTAGCCTGAATTAGTTAAGGTACATTTGAAGAACGGGGCCCAGAACAGCTTTTTTCCACACATCATCACACTCATCAACAGTTAAATCAGACATGAGAGGAACTAAAAACAGTTCTTGTGAAATAGCTGCAATACTAAATCATATTAATGTACTATAGCGTAACATAAACATTGTGCGATGACAAGGATAATGTATTATCCTTTCATTGTCATACATCAAGTCTAAGCACATTGCATATACTGTACATATACTCTTCCATCAATATATGCACATAAAATACTTCAGCACATATACAGTAGAGAGGAACTTATTTTCTACACAGTAATTCTAATTTGCAGAACAACTTTCGGTCAGTCATCTTTTTCATAATCAGAATTTAAAGTTGTCAAAACACAAATGAAACAATAGCTTAACAACAACACAGATGTGAACATTGAGTGACTTTTTCACACACACGTACACCTACATATATACTCACACACATGTTTGCATCTTTATGTCACAGTACACATAGAAGCATATACACATGGATACAGGCTGTTTAAACTGTTGTTTTAATCCTGAAAATCTGAACCAGGGATGGGGGCTGCAAATGAGCTTCAGATAGATGCCGTTATATCACTTCTTATAGGTTACAATGTTCATCTGTACTGTCTAACTAACAATCTGACTTGTATATACATCACTATATACAGTCCACTATTTGATGTCCAGGGCCCTTTTCTTCAAATGTGGCTAAACTAATGCAGGCTAACATGCTGTTATCAGGCTAAAATAATCCTGTTTATTCTCATCTAGCTAATTTGGTTCTTTAAAAGCCGTTTTAGGATTGATTTGTTAATCCTGGATGAGGATATATTGAATAACAGTGTGCTCTTATTTTGAAATAAAGGCCAAATGAGTAGAGAGTTTAAACTATGATCAGCATTCATATGATTTGACTGAGCGCTGATCATGTGCGTTACATTTTGGGAGGTCTCCCAGCATGCACTGGGGCAATAGATTCATGGACATTAATTTCAATTTAGGTGTCCCTGCATTTTTACCACTGTTATTTTGTTCTACACTGTGCTCCACAATGTTTCCAATGTTTCCAAACTTTGATCATTGTTAAAATATTACATATTACCAGTGAATGTGGCAGTGAGTGATGCTCGTGTATGCTTGGTGAGGTTCTCTCCAATAGATGAACATGAGGCTTTTTAGTGATAATCATAAGCCAGCTATGAAAATGGAACCTTACTAAATCTCCCAAAAAGCAGCATAAACAATGTTCTGCAGTTAATACATGTTTGATGTTTAAGTGTGCTTATGTTTGTTTAGCTTGTTACATTTGTTTAGCTGTATGTCTGTATCATCTTGTAAATGTGTTCTCTGCACTGTGTGTAAATATATTAAAAGCCACTGATAAGTGGAGTCAAACTTCTTGTAAGTCATAATTTTACACGTGTTACTCTTGTTGACCACTAGATGTCGCTCAGATATAATTTTCTCTCACTGTGTATTGGGCTGTTTCAGTGAATTTGGATTGTAGCAATGCACTGTGAAGCACTTATGTGATAATAAAAGTGATGAGGAGTTAACGGTTGAGTCAAATTTCAGCAGTTAAAGCATCACCACCTCCTCGAGAGGATTCCTCACTGCCACCATTTCCTGCTGTAGTCAGAATACAACTTGTTTTTTCTTCTACATTTTTCTACTTTGCCACCCATCTTATATTTTGTAATTATAAATCAAAGTTGCTAAGTGTTGCATGTTTTTTTACTATTTCTTTTGCAGCCCTTTTGTCATTGACACAGGCAACTAATACTATTTGGTGCTTTTTTAAACAAAAACCTCTTCTATAACATACTTGTATACTTGGTCTTTACTTCTAGTGTCAGTTCACATCACAAAGACATTATATCAACATGAGGAGGGAAGTCAGTTTTAGGTACACGGTTTACTCAGCATATATCCTCATCCTTTGACTTTATAAACTCTCAGTTATCTGCACCGCTCTATGATTTTTGTTCATACTGGACAGCTCCTTTTAAAGCTTTTCTCTACCATTTCCTCAGAGAGAGTTTAGACTCTCGGACCTGCAGCTTCAATATGCCTGTTTAACAGCCAAACTGAGTCACTGTGTTATAGGTAAACAGCAGCATCTTAAAGCCTCAAAGCTCCTGAGGAGGGTCAACTTTCACATTTGATAGATGGTCAGGGAACAGATCATTTCGGAGTTTTTGATAAGTTTAATAATAATTTCATGTTTTGAAAAAGATTCATAAAAGTTTCCCATGTGCTGGAAGAGCTGTGATCATCTGTGAGCTTTATTATTATTATTGTCATTGAGAAAATATAAATAGGCATAGTAATTTATCTAGAGCTGATTCAGCTCAAATGTGTTTCTTTTAGCCTACAGCTGTAACATTTATTTCCTAATAAGGAAACGTTTTTTTTAAATGTGGATTTCTTTCCTTCTTTTGAAATAATGTCCCACAATACCCCTGTCCTAACAAATGTCTCTAATAGGTTACAGATGATACCATACTACAATGAAAAATTGAAATGTCTGTGTATTGTTTTTATTTGAACGGACTAATTGATAGTATTTTTAAATTGTTATCCATTGATTTGTATAATTTGCTGCTGTTATTCCATATCCTTTAGGTGCATCTTCCCTGCAGTGACACCAAAGATGATCTCAGATTGAATCTTAATCTTCAGTATAAATGGTAAACAGTGAAGATGTTATTAATCAGAAACAGTCTCTAAATCTCAGTTCTTCCATGAGAGGAGCTGACCGACTGACAGCATCTGAAATGAACAAATGTTCATCCAGAAACAGATCTTATCAGCCTCCCGTTACAGTGTGTGTGTGTGTGTGTGTGTGTGTGTGTGTGTTTGGCCTATAAAGTGGATAATCCCAGCTCCAGTCTGACTGGCTTCATAGGAAATGTTATTAGAAGTGAAATCAGCAGGAGGAAAACCTGTTTCCTGTTTAACTGTCTGACAGCTTATAGCCCTATAGGTGTCACATTAACTGTATGATGACAATTATTGTGTTGATAAATAGCAGAGTGATCTACAACAATTTAATTATAGAATTAATAAACACTTACAGAGTGAAGTGGTAGTGCCCTGGTCTTCATGTTAGCCTATATATTTATATTTATCTTATGGTAGCACAAAAGAAAAATACCATAATAACACTATAAACACTAATAGATATTATAGGATTATTATAGGAACATAAGAGATAAATAGCATTTAGTAGCCACTACAGGCTACACAGACTGTTTTCTATGGGTAAATATATTGTTTCTGTGTTCTATTAGTTCATGATGAACACACGGAAACCCCTTAGGAATAACGCTGATGCACATTAAAAGACTGCTAAGACTCAGACTCATTGAGTCCCTAGAGGAATATTATAGAATTATTATAGGAATATTATAGTGACACGAAAGTTCATTAAATGATGTTAGATTTTTCGGAGAAATAGTTCATTGGTGAATGCCAGATAGGAATTGATTGTTATTAAGATTAATGGTGAATTTCTCTATATAGACTGTAGACAACACATATATTTGTCAGTTCTTGGTGTAAGAGGCACTCAGGCCTCCAGATTTACATAAAAAAAACAAATAAAATAAAGGACTTAATATGAATTACACCAATTAAATTGTTTCTTCAGCAGTCTCTGTATTCCAGGTTATACGGCGAATTAACACATTGAAAACACTCCTGTGCAGCGCGCCTGTCTATTATGTTGCATTTATTATTCTATCGGCCCACTTTGCGCGCACTTTGATTAAGTGTTTGGCGCTGTGACGGTGACAGAGGCTTTGAACCACTTTTCTCCCGCAGCCAGGTGATGAAAGTCCGGCTGATCAGGCGGAATGCGGAGTAATTAAAGCCTATAAATTATCCGCCGGGAGCTTCTCTCTCACAGAGAGATAAGAGCACGCTTTTCCAGAGATGGCCTGGAAAACAATACCAGCTGACAATGGTTGCTATAGCGCAGAAAGGAGGAGAAAACATTGGAGGTGGGGTGTGCATCAAACGTGGAGGTGAAATATGAAAATGTGTGCAGCTGCAGGCCTATTCTCCATGATGACACTGTGTGTGTGTGTGTGTGTGTGTGTGCTTGTGTGTGCTTGTGTGAGAGAGAGAGAGGCCCAAAATGCCCTGTAGGTTACATCAAAAATTCACTGTGGGCTACATAAAAGCACCACTCTCTAAGATTTTTGGATGCAGGACGCTTAAGTTTATGGGAAGTCATTTCAAAAGAAAATTGGCCAATTCGGGAATCATAGTGTAAATATTGTTGTTTTGTACGCAAGGCCCGTCTGTCCCACAGTGCCTACCCAGTTAAAAGTAAACCATCTAGAGGTGAGCAGTTGAATTCCATCCAAAAATCACCAGCAGAAAGCCACGGGGATGGTGTGTGTGAGGGTATTTGTGTAATTCTTCTCGTGCTCTCTCATGGCTGTATAAAATTTAACAGATACACCGTAACAAGGCTGAAGGCGCGGGGCAGTGATAATCTCTTGTTGGGTTTCTCTCCGAGTGCTGAATGCTGCTCACTGCTCCACAGCTCCCCTTTTTGCTCCGAGACGCCTGACATTATTGGACATCGTCACCCCATGTCCAAAAGTGTCCCGGCCGATGATTGGCCCGCTGGGCTTTGGCTGTTATTCATGCGCCTCCGGTTGGTGTGTGTGTGTGTGTGTGTGTGTGTGTGTGTGTGTGTGTGTGTGTGTGTGTGTGTGTGTGTGTGTGTGTGTGTGCGGACATGGTAATATGATGTGAGGACTTTGTGAAGATCCGACTGTCATACAGCGATGAAAAGCTCTGGGTGTGTGAGAGTAGTGCGCAATAGCAACCTTAGCCAGTCTTATAGTAAGTCACCGACCATGACGCGCCGGAGCGCCTTTACGCAAGCAGGATGTCCACAGTTTGCGAATAATTACACCAACCAGCAATATTCCGGAGAAAAAATAAGTATGTTTTAGTGCTTGCTGTTGTCACATTTTGGATACAAGGCTACAGGCCCACAAAGTGGAAGTGGATTGAGAGAACAGAAGCCACGTTCTTCAGAGAAGCAGCGATGGAGGAGCAGCGGGATCTGAACGGCACGGATAGCAGCGAGGGAGAGAGCGTCTCCCCGTCTCTCAGCCTGCCCTCGCCGCCCATACTGCCTCTGCAGGTCGCCCAGCAGGCCCACAGAACCACCAACTTTTTCATCGACAACATTTTGCGGCCGGACTTTGGCTGCAAGAAGGAACACGGCCTGGTCCCGCGGGAGAGGGCGCAGACCTCCGGCCGGGAGCGCGTCCACTCTGTGGTCAGCAGACCGAGCCTTCCTGGGACGCCGTGCCAGGACTCCAACTGCAGCACTGACAGCACTTCGTCCTCCGCCTCCTCCACCTCTTTGCCGAGTCCCAAAAAGAGCAACGGCAGCGGCGGAGGAACTGCAGCCGCCGTTGTCTCCACCGGGAGCAGCAGCGTGAAAGCCGAGGAAAGGACCGGCGGCGGAGCTGGGGAGAACACCTCCTCCTCGCTGGTGGTGCTGAACGGCACCGGGGCACCCACGCCGGAGACCCAGCCGCTACTCTGGCCTGCCTGGGTCTACTGCACCCGGTACTCGGACAGGCCCTCATCTGGTAAGGCAATAGTTTCATGAAGAAAAACAACTCCGAGCGTGCAATTCGTTTTATAATGGAGGGATCATCCCAAGTTAAACTCACTTTATATTTGCTAAATACGTTTTAATCTTCTTTTATCTGACATACCAAAATAAAATTATCACACATGTAGCAATTTTCATTCAATAAATCAAGAGACTTTTTTTTAAAGAAAGTAAAGCGGGAAATAATGTTTGTAGAACATTTTAAGACGACAAACTCATAGGTCATAGATATAAATACACACATACACTCACATATAAAGAGTTTGTTCATCTTAATTCTACTATCAAACATGCAGGCCACTCTATAGTGTTTTAAAGAAAAAAATGTAAAATAACATTTGTTTATGAGTTAAGCTTCCTTTTGATTTCTTAGAATACAGTTTCTTTCCAAATCCTTTCAGTATTTGAATTCCCAATGAGGTCTGCACAATATTAGATCCATTAGATATTAAATATATCACACGCTTTATCATTCCCGTCAACAAGGTAAAAAAAAATAATAGCTTACATTTTACATGTTTTACTTTTATTCTGATTTGACCCTGAACTTATTGGGCCAGACCAAGACATAGCCTGCTAATGCGTTTCAACAAGGACTCAACAAAACATTTGCAACACATGACTTTTACTTAATTATAAACAACAACGATACAATAGCCTGTGTGTTGTGTAGAAGTTTCCAAAATGAAAACAACTTTTATGTTTTTCTCCTTTTCTTTGACTTAATATTCTTTTCTAGTTCTTTTTCTTACAAAATAAAATTTATATTAAACAAAAATAAAAAGTAGACTAGCTTTAGATATTTTTATTAGTGTTATTAGTTGCACATTGAAGAAAAACACATGCAGCTAAGATTTTAATTTCAATTAAAAAAAACTTGCCAATAAAAACTCCTTTGAAGGTTGAGTCAAATATGTGTTATTCAGTTGTCTTATTTATTGAAAAGCTCACTCTCTTTTAGACACAATATGTGTCTAATTTCCTAAGCAGTTGGCCAGCATTGATCCTATAGGATTATGATTGTACAGATGACAGCATTACAAGACTCGAAGCTTTTGACGGTGTGTGGCACGTGTTTTGGTTCAGGGATTTGATGTACGGATCGACAGCCATTTTCTATCGATATCAAATCATTTCATCTGTGATCGCCGTGTGTGTCTCTTAAAAGTGTAACCTGTTGTTAGCTGAGATGGAATATATGAGCTGCTGTCAGTAAAGCATGGCAGAATAAAACACAATGGAATTAAAGGTAAATAATGGCTGTCAGCCCTCCCTGCTTCCGCTACAGGAGACATTTTGAATTCATTTACCGCCTGTTTGATTTGGGTCTGCCTTCAGCCGAAATTACTTTTAGTTTCACCAAACTACAAATATAATAATGTGTAAAATACATGGATGACACGAAGGCTTTCTCCTGAAAACCTTTTTATTTATTTAGCCTTTATTAACTGAATAACTTTTTTAGATGATCTCCTGTTGTTATTTTTGTGCTAAAAGACATGCCTACTGATAAATCTGTTGTATTTTATAGCCTTTTTATTTTTTTTATTTTTTTTTGATAGGCTAAAAATAAATAGATGTGTAAAAATAAGCCACGCACTCGGAGTTAAATTTTAAACGAATAGCCTACATATTTTATTCCAAAATCCAGACATAATCTTACATCTGGGATATTTCAGAGCTATTGCGCATTAGTTGACTACACTGTAGAAGTCTGTGTAGTAATTTATTTATGAATTTAACTTCGTTCAGTCTGGCTGATCTGTAACTTTCAGTTTTTATTATTCGAATTATTTACTCAGATTGGGAATTCCGTGGTTTTTTTTCATTTATAAAGAAGTCTGTAAGAAATCGCAGGGTTTAATGTGTGTGTGTGTGTGTTGCACTTTTCATTCTACGTCAGTTTGTTTTCCATTCTGGGCCTCCTCTGTGTGTTCAATATTAGCCTATATATACACAGTATTTTGATTTACGTGACCACCGTAGGATGAAATAATTGTGTAATAATAATAATAAAGTTTATATGTATGGCACTTATCAAAGCCAGCGTTACAAAGTGCTTTACACATAAACACAACAATAAAATACACAGGGATGTATGAATTAACAGGCAGGCATAGGGAAAATGGATGATTAAAAACCAAAAATAAAACACTACGGATAAAATGTAAATATAATGGGTGAATTAAAACCTAAAACAGAGCAGTTCAAGACTTAAGTGCATCGCAAGAATAAAGTATAATGTAACGCAATAGTTAAGAATTTAAATAAATCTAAAATTAAAAGAAATATTATATAAGAAGGCCTTTTGAAGACTTATTCTTATCGGAAGACCTTCTTATAATTTTTAATTCTTAAAGATGTATGTAGCGGGTATTACTGTGACATAAACACCTGTGTGATGTGAGTGTGGTGTATCAGACAAGGGTTTAGGCTGCTGTATTCATCCATGCAGTCAAAACAAGGCGGTAATGGTGTGTGTTAACGGGCTGATGCTCAGCTGGAGCTCACTGCAGCTACAGCTTCTATATCTGTTCTGTATCTTCTGCTGCTGCTGCACTGACACCCATGGAACACTGTACATATGATCCTTAATCTCATTCATTATTGTTCTACATGCGCTGAATATTTATATTTCCGCTCTCCTGTCCTTTCGCCCTTACTGCAGGCCCAAGGACACGGAAACTGAAAAAGTCGAAAAGCGGCAAAGAGGACAAGCGGCCGCGCACGGCCTTCACGGCCGAGCAGCTGCAGAGGCTGAAGACCGAGTTCCAGGTGAACCGCTACATCACGGAACAGCGGCGGCAGTCTCTGGCCCAGGAGCTCAACCTCAACGAGTCCCAGATCAAAATCTGGTTTCAGAACAAGCGGGCCAAGATCAAAAAGGCCAGCGGCTTTAAGAACGGGCTGGCGCTGCAGCTGATGGCGCAGGGACTGTACAACCATTCCACCACCACCATCCAGGAGGACAAGGAGGACAGCGACTGAGGAGCCCGGACTGCGTGCTTTTCACCGCTCTCCTCCACACACACTATGTACATTGTAAATATATAATATCTAATTTAATGATGAGGATGGGGAGGGGGAGCTGAGCGGATCTTCTTCACACGTTTTGTAAGCATCTCTCCTCTTCTTCATCACCTTCTCCTCGTCTTCAAAAGTGACTGAACAGCAGAACAGACAGACTGCAGACTCTTGGACTGACCTGCCACCATAAAACCAAAGATTTTATTGGAAAACAGCCTGGACAGTTTCAAACAATAAAGAAAAAAGCAACATCCCCCATTTAGCTTATTTCTGTTTCCCCTGAGCTGAGAGTGTAATGGACCCATCCTCCTCATCCAACCACACCCATAATAAGCCCACACCGGCTGATGTTTCTGGGAAGTTTCACTTCCCTTCAGCTCATGCTGCTTTGGTTCTGGAAGGCGCTGCTGCTGCACACACCGCCCCCCCACCACAAACACCAGGAGAACGGCCAGTGGTTTCATTAGACTTTTGTTTTATTGATTTTCTGGACCAACTGACGTCTAAGAGCTGTAATAATCCTATAGTACATTTTACAGAAATGCCACACACATTTTGAAGTGCCAAAAAGAAAAACTATAGTGATGATTCAGGGGAAGAACGTATGGTACAAGATTGTCACAAATTTCTTCTGAGCACGAGAAACGCACTGTAAATCCCTTCAGGATTATTATTGCAATACTATAATGTCAGGGCCTTAGCTACCACTGTGAATACTGAGGTTATGTGTTTGTTTTTTGTTGAAATTGGGGTTTTGAACAATTCACAAAAGAGAGTTAACACTACAGTAAAGAAACTACAATTAAAAATGTACACATAATGAGAATTGTATAGCTGATTCCAGTATTTTTAGATACAAAATATTTTTAGGCCAATAAATAAATTTGATAAATAAAGGACTCTGTGTAGAATCTTACTCCTGGCAATGTGGAGAAGGCTTTGACACAAAATTTACACTGTACAGAAAATATAAATGAATAACTAACAGGATAAATAAAATGTTTAGAAAAAAGTAGATTCTTGGGGTGGGGTCAGAATCATGACCTCAGTATTTCTAAAATCCTGCATACAGCCTGCACAAACACGCTCATCCCCATAATTAGTAATATAGTAATGTTTTAGTGATACAACATTAAATCTACTTTACAGTGTGAGGTCACCAATTGAGAGTCATTCTAAGTTTATATAGTCTATAATGATGCTGTAAGACATAAATACACAAAGGTAGTCAAAATCCATCAAAAGAAGATGTTAAATTCTTCACAATAATAAGAAATATATATCATATTCCTATCATTTCCTGTGTGGTACTAAATAGCCTCATGGTTTTATAGTGATTCTTCATCTAACATTATGATTTTTTTGTAATGCTTCCATTTGGACCCAGAGTGTATTTAAACTGTTACTTTAAGGGAATCTATAATATTCCCACATTTCATTTTCACTATGGTGTTTGTATAATATCCCTCTGAAACTGACTATAGGATTACTACAGTTCTTACAGAGAGGATCTATACAGAAGGCTTATACTGTATACACAAATAACAAATTGAGTATTTGGCCTCTCTTGCGTCATTTCCTCTTGTTTTGCCTTTGTTTTGGCAGGTAAAGTTGCAGAGGCCTGCTGGCCTGTAGACACACAGCAAACAGCATCTGACTATCTGAGATATATGTTAGCTATTCCCGGAAGAAGAGCGGTGGTGGTGGTGTGTGTGTGTGTGTGTGTGTGTGTGTGTGTGGGGTTAATGTACATTTAAACCATGTTTTCAAATAAACACTTTTATATTGGAAAAGAAAAAAAATCCTCAGGGAACACACTGACCCATTTTTTTCGGTGGATGACACCACACCGAATATTCAATTAATAAATGGAAGAGTGTGTGTGTGTGTGTGTGTGGGGCTCATTGGTTCAAGTGAGTGGGACAACTGAATCCATATTCATAGGTCATTGGAAAGGAGGTGAATTTACACTGCGAGACGCGCCGCTATCAGCGCTGTTCAAAGCGTTGCAGAGCATGAAATTGCCTCTCCGTCTCTGTGTTCACTCATTTCATCAGCCAGCCCTCTGTAGGCCTGAAACAAACATATAGAGGTGTTGGAGCTATAGGACAAGGAATCTTCCTTTGTGTGTGTCTGTGAGACATTCAGACAGAGGAAGCAGCAAACAGCGGCTCAGCGGGGACAAGGCCATGTCCGCGGCCTACAGTCTCATCCCAAAAATGACGTAAAAAACCCTATTAGGCTACATTAAGAAATGAGGAACAAAAAATAAATCAAGCAACCTAAAAGTAAGCATGTATTCGAAACATTATTTTCTATGTAAAATTTAACATTACAAACCAATATTAACACAAAATCTGCGATTATTTAGATCCTTCTTTTCTAATCGTTTTATTTATGTAATGTAATGCCACTCACTCCTGACAAATAATAATTCAAACAATCTTTCAACAAGTTCTGTTTTTTTTATAGATGCAGTAAATTATGACTTCTACCCTGCAGTTATTTTAAACCCTTTAAATACAGAATCAGATACAAGATAATCTGACATATTTAATTCAGCATTGTGTGTTATTTGGTCGAAATTAACAAGAAAGAAAGGTATTATTCTGTATTTAAAATAGTGAACATTTGCAGGATCTGATCTTTCACAAAGATGTTAAATACATTAAAAACAAGCTATCCAGCTAAAATTGTATTTAACATTTAAACTGTTTATCTAAAATTATACTTACTGTGAGCTCCTGTCAACGCCAGTCTTTTTATGCAAAAACAGACACTGCGTGTGTGTTTTCTCAAAAATGAAACGAAAGCAGCCTCCAGCCAAAATAATCTCTCACTTTTTTCTTTTTTTTTAATTTATCGGCTGTTTTCATCAAAATAAATGTATTGTTCTCATCCTCTTACTCAGCTAAATTACAGGAGGAGGCTTAAGTACATGACTTAAGTACAAGTACTTTTGAGCAGATCACTATTTACTGAGGGAGAGAGAGAAAGAGAGATGAACAGTCCTCCGGTCACTTTGAGAAGTGAATGAATTGCCACGCCGACTTTCTCCAACTATTTGCTTATCTAACCCATCAATTTTATGTCATGTCATAGACTGAGAAATTTTATTTGTATTTCTAAAATGATGATGAAGAGATTTTTGTACAAGGAAACTTTATTTATTTTGCACCATGAAACAGTTTGAAATTCTGTTATTATAATTTGCTAAGATAGATAGATAGATAGATAGATAGATAGATAGATAGATAGATAGATAGATAGATAGATAGATAGATAGATAGATAGATAGATAGTTCTTTTACAAACATTATGGCTGGCCGAGTGTCTCAGATGGTAAACTGAGAGCTGTGTTGCTGCTGCTGACAGCAGTCCACTGTGTAATTATTTTGCACCAAATTACTTATCGAGTGAGCATCTTCCTGATGAAACTGGGCTATTTCCTCCAGCCTGGAGGTCATCTGTCATCAGGAGCTTCATACTTCCCTTATGGGAAGAGTTTGTCTCTTCTATAAACACTCTGGAGCCGGTCCAAAGAAAGTATTCCCTCCTCTTAAAAAAAAAAGAAGAAAGAAAACAGAGGGTACAGTAGGCTGAGATCAATTTGTCAAATTCAAAGGTAAATGTTGTGACAGGCTGACTGGATCGTTGCCTCTACCTGTTTTCCTCCACTTTGCTGCTGGCCTCAGATCTGTAGGGAAGAGAAGGAGAGGTTTGCTTTCATATGCAGGGCTTCTATAATTATCCAATAGAAACAGAGAGCTAGAATAATGTAATTTATCACATGCTTCAGTCCTGCTTTTTCATTCCATGTAAGCATAATTGCATAGTAAAAGCATAGTGTATACATGTGTGTGAAATCACAGAGTGTGATGCAAATTTCAAAACAATTAGACAAATTAACATTTCCCTACCAATTACACTGGACTGGATGTGTGTGTGTGTGTGTGTGTGTTTAGCATTGGACTATGTTTGTTCTCTTTATACATCCATGGTTTGTACATGTGAAACAGAGGGACTGTAAAGTATAGACAGTGGCACGCAGCTGGCCCTGCAGCTACAAAGCCACTTTAATTTACATGCAAATGAAGGTAATAAACAGAGAGGCAACACAAAGTCACTGCTGCTGTCCTCCCTGCTGATGAAGAACTGCATGGATGTACAGTATCAAAACCACACTGATTTATTCACGAGAAATAATAAAAAATCTCTGATTTGACTTTGTCCTGCCTGCATGGGTCAGTGATTTTTAGGTTTACAGAGCAGGAAGGCTGACCCAGGATCAGAACAGGAGCAGTGTGTTTTTGTTGTGTTTGTCACTTTTTCTGGTACTAACAAAAGAGATTATTAAAGTACAACTATTCGTTTTTTTCACCAAATCACAAAAAACAAGCCCAATTTGAATGAGCATGCATTATAATTTCTTGGCATTCAGAAATTACTCCTATATCCATTTTTTAAGGAATTGGATCACATGTTCAAGTTTATCAAGTCATAAAATATAAGTTTCACCTCATAATTACATATTCACACGTACAATAATGCACTAAAAAAGAATTTTAGAAATATTAGAAAATAAATATTTTCAACATATTTAAATACCAGTTCTTGGTAAAATGAAATGCAAAAACAAAAAATCTACAAACTGAATTTTATTTATTTTTCAGTAGGTAACTTTTCTCCATACAAATGGAACAGCAGAAAATGACACCATGTTTTCCTTTAGTAATGCACGAGATACATTTTGTTTGACCACACAAGGAGTATCATCTGTCTCTCTCATTTTTGATTCATTTTGGGATTCACAGTAAAGCAAGCTATGACCAATATTTTGTACAAAAATTCTATATCTTTATTTTGAGATAAAGAAGAAAACTTGCAAATTGAAAATATGCAGCAGAATCTTATTCTTATCAGTGTACAAAAGCCACAGCGAGAGCAGTTACACTGAAGAGGTAAACATTTCCATGCATGCATGATCAAAGTAAAGAAACAAATTCATAAGAATCAGTTCAGGCTGTGGGATACCTGCAGACAAACTGTGTAGTGTTGATCACTTACAAAATTAATATGATCAAATTGGAGCATACAGTTTATATCATATCATAAGTGGAAGACACTGTGTGATTTCTGCTGATCGACTCCATAAATGGGTCTGATCCGACTTCAGTCTTGGCCATTTCTGAATGGTCTGGTGTCATATCGAGGGAACCCAGACCAAGAAACAGAAAACCTCTCTGGACAAACATCCTGAACCCAATAACTTATTGATCCTTAGCAACACACACACACACACATGCATGGGCTAACGGGCAACGAGACAATTGGGTACACAAACACACAAGCAAAGGCTTTAAATGCATACAGGCTTGTATACATGTGTTCCATATGCACATGCACAGTGGCTGACAGTGGTGGGTGGTGCAGGAGGAGGCAGACTAAAACTCCACATGCCTCCCTCTGTCTACCAGCCTGTCAACAAGTGAGCTGTGAGGGCCAGCAGAGCAGTTGTGGCACAAATGGCTGCTGTTGTTTTATCATGGGTGAGTAACAAAAGTGGCATTGAGATGTACAGGCCTCCCACACTGTTGCTAAACAGTGTGTCTGTGTGTGTGTGTGTGTGTGTGTGTGTGTGTGTCACTGAGATGTGTAAATCATTTATGGATCGACTATATGTTTTTTTTGTGTGTGTTTGTGTGTATGTATCCATCTGTCTGCCTGTCTGCTGTGTGCATTCAAGGAGGATTACACTGATATATCATTTATTAAATATCTGATGTTTGGCCAGTCCACCTCTGATATGATAAGGCTTCTTCCATAAAACAGGCAGGAAAAGCTGAAATCATATGTAGTGATCTTTGCATTTATTTATTTAATTGCACAATACTGTTTTATGTGTTAGTAATATCTCCCTTCCTGTATTGCTGAGTGGTGGGTCAGTCTGCCTTTAAAGAGCTGATAACAGTAAAATAATTTTAATTAGTCTGGTTTTAGTAGAGAATTGTAGTGCCCCATGATGGTGTAAAGGCTTCTTCAGAGGCTTTAATTCAGGAGGAAACCCAGAATTGCCACAGCAAAAAATTTTCCAAATTTAAAGACGCACATGATTTATGCTGGGTGAACCCTGGTGCAAAGACACACTGGTGTTTTGGGGTATTAAAGCTCCCCGGTCCACCTCCTCTCAGCCCCCATTTCCTCCCAGACAAACCATGCAAACAGGATTAGCTCATCCTCAGATGAGAGCGTTTGAAGAAGCCTTGTGTTACGTGGTTCGATTCTGCTGCTCCTCAACAGGACCGCCATTCAAAAGGCTGAGCTGAGCATCCCCCCTGCTGAGGCGACGCCATTTTGATTCAAGCCAGCAGGTAGGTGAGCGTCATCCGAAACCCACAGTCTGCTTAGTGTGCTTCTGATTCGTTTTTGGATCATGTTACATGTGAGAGTTGTTTCAGAGTCTGTGGTTGTGCTGATCATTTATTTATTTAACAAATTTATCATGTTGGTGAGTGTGGATAAATGTCACAACATAAATGTCCCAGTCATAAGTTTTCTTTTAAATTTCTCAAAATGATGTGTTACAGCATAGTGTTTTGAGAACATTCTTCAGAAGTCCATCATAAGCCATTCTTGGTAACATAGATTGCCATAAAACAAAGACATATTGTAGCTTTTATTGTTAGTGTCAGTGAGCTTAAGCAGATCTGTCTGTAGTATCATTGTTTCTACAATCTTTAATTACACAAGGCTCCAAATTCAGTACATCCCACCATCCAAAATACACTCCCAATTCAATCTGTGAGACACGAAGAATACCAAAGCACACCAGCGTTTTATTTGTCTTCCGAGCAGTGCTGTAAAACACCTCCGCGCTTCTGAGCGTCGAGTGTGAAAGGTTAAAGAAGTAATAAAAGTGACAGCGCTGCCATTTCCCCAAATCATCTGTTTGCAATCGCCTTTGTCCAACAAAATGGCAGTAGTGCTTAAAAGTATGTGTGGCTGAGAGAAAATGGTTTTTGCACCAGTACAATACACTGTGTTAGAATCTACAGCAGGAATTCATTTGGTACTATATCTTCATATGATAAAAGAGGAAAACTAGACAATACAATGTACTGTAATAAAAATCATATGGGAAAGCCTGGTCCTTATCATATCAGACCCCTGGCACTTTTAATAAGACAACAGCCAAGGTCTTTTCCTTACTCCCTCTGGGGCCACACATGCTAAATATGTCTAGTAGTGTAAGGAACTTTGGATAAAATCAATCACTAAATACAATTAAAGGTTTGCAATGATATGCTCTTGAAATTAGATAGAAAAAGCTTAGAATTCAAAACTCTTTTCACCTGAGAAAATGTCATTGTATATTATTGTACAATTGAAAGAAATCTACATTTCTAAATTTACACAGGTAATTAGAGCAATAAATGTAATGGAATCAATTTAAAGTTACATTAAATTCAAATTAAATGCAGCATTTGAATAAGTTCTAGAAGCAAGCTTGAATTTGAGTTAAAACATGTACTCTGCTTTGCCTATTATGTATATGAGCCTTAATAATTATATTTGTCTTCACACAGATCTTTTTTTGCGTGAAAGCCCTGCTTGCTGTATCATCTGCTGCATAAATATGTATAAGAGACTGGAGGGAGGTTTTCCATCGCTACAGCAGAGCAGACATTTATAGAGGTGTCAGAGATAGATAATCGAGGCGAAGGCTTCTCCACATGAAATGAAAATACTGTTGCAGAAAATCCTGTGTGCACCTCCTCTGGGCATTAATAGACTCGCACTGTGTTGTGATATTGAATCTTATCATATTCTTACCTGATAAAAGGTTACATAGTGTTTACAGTGGAGGAGAGATGGACAGTAGCAGTGCTACTGCAGTTATTACTGAGCAACAGAAGGCAGAACACAGGATTGCTATCAGCAGCATGTAAATTACAATGTTTTACACAAGAATACACACAAACACACAGTGTTCAAATTAACACGTTTTATTTAAGCTATGAAGGAGAACGTATTAATACACAGTCTGGACTATAGTACATATCACAATACAGAAATCAGCTAATATTACATGTCTGCAAATGTGTTTGCGTTCTAGGTTGTATTCTACATTTTGCAATGTGCTCAAGCTCTTTGAGACTGCATTTGAATCTCATGAGTATGTTTAACTTAAACTCAATGTAAGAAATGATACTGGAATAAAATCACTACTAGTCTAAAATTCTTACTGGTAAATAAAATTCATATTTGAATTTCAGTCCTACTTTTTGGTACACAAATTCACAACATACAAGTGTTTCTAATGGATTATAACCAAACTTATGTCAAAATATTTATATATATTTGACTTACTTTAAGAACCAAGCCCTACAGGTTGATAGCAACAACCTAACTTCTAGGCCAGGTCGTCAAATACCAACGTTTTGTCACGCCCCTTGGCGTCTAATACAGACACACAATGTACTCTTTATCATCTGTATGTGACGCACCGGGCTTTTAATTAACTCCAATGCACATTCGCGGCAATATTAGAAGCTCCTGGGAACTGCTCCGGCCGTCCATTCCGTCCAATATTAACCTGACCACGGTGCTATAAGACGCTGTGAGCATCAGTCACATTGGAGAATCTAGGACGCACCGCCCGGAAGTATTTTCCTCTCTCTCTTTTCTCAGTGGAAAATGCAGTAGTAGTAGTACTTAAGATAGTTTCTGCATTTAAATGCGTTTTGCGAGAGATGTGCATTTTATTTTCATAATCTTTGTTCAGTGAATGAATATGATCCTTAGTTTTGTTACTTATTACGAAAGCTGTGTCTCAATTCAGGGGCCGCATCCTTCGCAGGACGTGGCCCTAACCGAGCGTTGTTATATAAGACGGTCTGGTCTACCCTTGCGTCACGAAGCGCCGCTCCTGTTGCCTAGCAACCTTGACAGCTGCCGTTGACAGTCGGCACACAGCAGAAATGGAGCCAGAAATGTTAATTATAATCTTTTTGTTTTGTTTTGTTTTATCATTTATTAGAGGAATAGAGATGCTTCACCGCCGCTTTTTACTCCACTCGATAACTTTACTTACTAGTTAATTTGCAGATTCAGATTATTAATACAAAATATAAATCAACTAATAAATTATAATATATGGTTATAGATTAAGCTACACAGCTATATAAAGTAATTAAAATGATAAAATCTACCTTTACCAGCTGCAACATCAAAATGATGAACACATTAATGCATCAATGATTATAATCCAATAATATAATATATAGGCCTATTATTCTGAAATGGGCCATTCTGTAGGCTACTTTAACTTTTGGTACTTTAAGTATAGTTCGATGCTAATGCTTAGTACTTTTACTTAAGTAAAAGATCTGAGTACATCTTCCAACATTAACTTTGGTTAAGATGTGTACTTTTCTACAATGGTAATGTTAACATTAACATATCATATTTTAAATAACCCTAACCTTCCTTATTGGATATTTAATATTTTGTCATG
Source organism: Siniperca chuatsi (assembly GCF_020085105.1). Taxonomy (NCBI): domain Eukaryota; kingdom Metazoa; phylum Chordata; class Actinopteri; order Centrarchiformes; family Sinipercidae; genus Siniperca; species Siniperca chuatsi. The sequence continues at coordinate 582,186 of NC_058053.1, forward strand.
ATTCAGCTAAAACAGGTGGAGTAGACAGATAAGCCTTATCTACCTTTAATCCTTATCTGTCTAAGCTCTAACCACAATTAATATTTTGCTATTGTTTATGTAACAGTTTTTCTTTTTCTTCTTTCCCTAAACCAGCCCAGACCCCTGTACTGCAGGATAAAGTGTTCCTGTGCTAGACAGGTTTTTTAACCAGCAACACACAGCCTGCTTTTTGGCTGAGCAGGGAGGCCCTGGCAGTGCTACTGGATTTTCTCAACCAGGAACGGAGACACAATTGGGGTCTCACAATTGAGATCGTGGGGTTTCTCTTCTGGCTGGCAAGTTGGGCATTATACAAGGTGGTCTCCAGAGTGTTTGGAATGCCTCTGTCTACTGCATCATCCACAGAGTCACTGAGGAGGTGGTTGTCATTCGCCACAAGACACCCCAAACACACTCTGGAGACCACCCCAGATGATGTCCCACAAAAGACACCAGATCTTTATTGTGGCAGCCCATCCAGGTCCAGCAGCACTACCAGGGACTCCCTGCTTAGCTGAACAAAATATACATAAACACATTTTCTAAGGCCTAATATTTATGAAATTGAACTTAAGACTTTTTTGACAGCTGTAAATGAAATAAACACGGTATTTAACAATTACTTATTTATTCATTCAGTCAATATTTATTAATTTTTATTTTTCAAACAATCTCTCAAGTAGAGCGAAGAGCTTCTACATTCTCTTTCTGCTCTCCTCTCCTCTGCAACCTCATGTGTTCCTTTAAGAGCTGAAGAAGCTCATCCTCTCTCTCTCTTTTTCTTAACTGGCTGTGGCTGGCATTCCTCCTCCTCCTGGTCATCCACTGCTGTACTTGGCCCTGGTGTGTCCTCAGGGATGGAGGCATTAGGACAGGAGGGTGGTGGAATGCCCCTGTCCCAGCACCTCATCCATGAGGACAAACCACAGACAAGTTGCAGCAGTGGGTTTCCCACTAATGCCCTCTCCCTGGACAATCCTAAGACAGAGGAAATCAATCATGGCAGACAACAACAGCAGCAAAACACCTTTCAGCAAAAGTGTGTTTATTAACTTTATTAACGTTTTCAGACAGTTGAATATCACTTTCAAAGTCCAGTACAGAGTACTAGTTTACTAATTTAGACAGGTTTGTCTAAATTTATACAAGTTTCATTTTATATATTGGGCCTTCAAAGTGCTTTCTTAAACTATACCTGGGATGGCTTGTGTCCATGAAATGAGAAAATAAAAACTTTTGGCGTAGCGCTAAACCAGATAAGTTGGAAAGGTTGCGACCTGGACAGTAAGATATGCAAGTTTGAAGATTCTTCGTGGCTCCAGCTTTGAGATACTGACCTTTGAACCTTGACTTTGGTGCATGTTTGAAGAAATCCTGATCGTTATTCCCCATAACAATCTCGTACCTGCAGAAGGAAGATTCAGGTTTAACGCTTCTTCACAGAGGGAAAGACCGCCGCTGAGCCTCTCTCTCCCCCCACTGAATGTCGACTGCTGCTCCCTCACTGCCACTCGAAGGAACAGTTTCAGACCTGGCTCCATCAGTATCCGAGCCTGAGAGGATTTCACCAGGATTGCAACTGACGCATTAAATTGCTAACCATGAGTGATCTCAAGTAAGAGATTTTAGAACTGTGTGTTATTTCATCTAAGTTTCATTGTTGTGAATTGTGCTTTGCTTATTGTGGGAAGTAACAGACCGCTGTGCCCTGTTTTGCTGTGTGTTTTCGTGGTTAGCACATTCCATTGTGTATCGTGCCATGCTGTTGGACCGTTGGAACTCTGTTATTTTAGCCACAGTGGAAGCTAATAACTTTATCCAGTAACACGGCTGTTGAATCAAAGTTTGCTGCCAGGTTCCTGTGTGATAAAGGGACAGTTATTGTGTTTTGCCACAGCATTTGAGATTTCTTGTGGCTTCCGCTGTGTAGTTTCTTTCTCCTTCCTCTCCACTAACCACACACCTTTACACATACATATAACTAGCTAAGCTGCATGTTATCTTGAGGACAAACAGAGCGTGTCCTCCATTTTGGCTCTGCCCCTTTGTTTGAGTTTCGCAGGTCTGCCTGCCATTTTGGCTCTGTGTGTGACAACCACCCACGTGGTCATCTCCGCCGCCCTCCTCTAACCCCCTTCTCTATTGTCCCACACACACGCACGCATGCACCCACACCTCTATACCCACAAACACACACACACATACCTTGCATGCTTGCTGATTGTTGTATGCTTTTGTATGACGATAGGGGTTGTTGACTGAAGTTATTGGTTGTTAAACACTAATATTTCCTAAAAACTACAGATTTTATTTTATTTTTATTAATATTACAGTTTCGCCATGGAGCTTGATACAAATCAGAACCACAGTTGTAGTTCTTCCGGTTTTCAAAGTAGTGTTGTAAATAGGGTTGTAAAAAGATATATCTACTAAATATATGAAATATCTACTGCAGCCAAACTAGTAATTACACTTCATCTAGATGATCTACTGTATGTTAAAAAAAGATCTTGGTTTATTTCAGATATTTTAGCGCATATTCTAGAAATGGGGTTTTGGACTGGTGGTTCTTCCGGTTTGAAAAGTAGGGTTGTAAATACGATCATTAAAAGATATATCTACTACATATATCAAATATCTAGTACAGCCAGACTTGTAATTACACTGCATCTTTATACAGTTGTATGCAAAAGTTTAGGAACCCCTGACAATTTCCATGATTTTCATTTATAAATATTTGGGTGTTTGGATCAGCAATTTCATTTTGATCTATCAAATAACTGAAGGACACAGTAATATTTCAGTAGTGAAATGAGATTTATTGGATTAACAGAAAATGTGCAATATGCATCAAAACGAAATTAGACAGGTGCATAAATTTGGGCACCCTTGTCATTTTGTTGATTTGAATACCTGTAACTACTTAGCACTGATTAATTGGAACACACAATTGGTTTGGTGAGCTCATTAAGCCTTGAACTTCATAGACAGGTGCATCCAATCATGAGAAAAGGTATTTAAGGTGGCCAATTGAAAGTTGTTGTTCTCTTTGACTCTCCTCTGAAGAGTGGCAACATGGGGGCCTCAAAACAACTCTCAAATGACCTGAAAAAAGATTGTTCTACATTATGGTTTAGGGGGAGGCTACAAAAAGTTATCGCAGAAATATAAGCTGTCAGTGTCCACTGTGAGGAACATAGTGAGGAAATGGAGGACCACAGGCACAGTTCTTGTTAAGGCCAGAAGTGGCAGGCCACATAAAATATTGGAGAGGCAAAGGCGAAGGATGGTGTGAACGATCAAAAACAGCCCACAGACCACCTCCAAAGACCTACAACATCAACTTGCTGCAGATGGTGTCACTGTGCATCGTTCAACAATTCAGCGCACTTTGCACAAGGAGAAGCTGTATGGGAGAGTGATGCGAAAGAAGCCTTTTCTGCACACACGCCACAAACGTGGTGGGTCGCATGAATACCACTCAATATCAGCAGATTCTTGAGAATAATGTTGAGGAATCAGTCACAAAGTTGAAGTTACGCCGGGGCTGGATATTTCAACAAGACAACGACCCAAAACACTGCTCAAAATCTACTCTGGCCTTTATGCAGAGGAACAAGTACAATGTTCTGGAATGGCCATCCCAGTCCCCAGACTTGAATATCATTGAACATCTGTGGGGTGATTTGAAGCGGGCTGTCCATGCTCGGCAACCATCAAACCTAACTGAACTGGAGATGTTTTGTAAGGAGGAATGGTCCAAAATACATTCATCCAGAATCCAGACACTCATTACAGGCTATAGGAAGCGTCTAGAGGCTGTTATTTCTGCTAAAGGAGGCTCTACTAAATATTGATGTGATTTTTCTGTTGGGGTGCCCAAATTTATGCACCTGTCTAATTTCGTTTTGATGCATATTGCACATTTTCTGTTAATCCAATAAATCTCATTTCACTACTGAAATATTACTGTGTCCTTCAGTTATTTGATAGATCAAAATGATCTATCCAAACACCCAAATATTTATAAATGAAAATCATGGAAATTGTCAGGGGTTCCTAAACTTTTGCATACAACTGTAATCTATGTTAAGAAAAAGTAAAAATGTTGGTTTATTTAAAGTATTTTAACCAAAACACCCCGTGGTTTACAGCTTCCGCATAATATCAACGATAGGAATAATAATGATAATAATAGTAATAAGACTAATAATTGTAATAGCAGTTGATGAGCAGGAACACGGGGGCAGCAGTTGGCCCACAATAACCGATCCAGACTCTGCAGCTCCAGAGGCAGAAATGGTCTGCTTCAAGGCCACTGTTTTCTGAAGTTGTTTTTCACCTCAAGTTTGAAAATGACCCAAATGACGTTGTTTGTCAGTACATTTCAAATTTGTTACATGTTGTCTAATGACCATTAAATATATATATATGACTGTCTTCTGATCTGCCACCTCTATGGAGTTTCAGGCACAAAAACAACTAGGTTAAGGTTAGGAAGAGATTGTGGTCATTTTAGGCATTTCGTCAAAGTTATTATTTTTCTGGGGAGGACATATCAAATTAATAATTAATTTCTACACTGCCTGTGCATGGCAACAACAGTATTGTTAAGATTACAAACAGATTGTGGTTATGATATTAAAAAAGATAACATAAACACTGAGAACTGAGGTCTGAGAACATGAATTATATATACATATCATTATGATAAGGTGTTGATGTTTTAAATGAGTATGATAGTGTATAAAGTGCAGAAAGACAGAGACTCAGACAGGGAGAGAGATGGAGAGGTGGAGTAGTTGTGCTCATCCCATGTGTACCTCAAAGAGTTCAAGTTACAACTGGGAGGCATTTTAGGAATGGAGCTCAGCACAGACCGTGGCTAACAGCTTTAACACCAGCAAGCATCATGTGTGGTCCCTATGGAATTCTCTGTGTGTGTGTGTGTGTGTGTGTGTGTGTGTGTGTGTGTGTGTAAGAAAGAGGAATGGATTGCATGTGTGTCTGAACCTGTACTTGTGTATTTAATTGAGGGAGTTTAAGTGAACAAGTGTGTCAGTGGTGTACAGTGAGTAGTCATCTCCAGAATTAAAACATCAGCATTTACATTACAGATTTTTACAACACATTTCTCTACGAGTTCACTTTTTAAAAACTCTTCACACAGTCAGCACAGCAGAAGTCAGTGTGGTCTAAACTGTGAATCTCTTTTGATTGCTTTTACAAAAAATGCATTCAATGACCACATTTTTCAAATTTCATTAACTGTTTTCTCACTCAACCACCACCAAAACGTTGCACATGTTTACATACAATTGTCAAAACTTTTAAGTGTACGTTCAAAACCTAACATAACATAAAAATGCATAAACTCATTATCAAACTAATTGGGACATTGAGCGCCTACCTGTGGCATTTCATCATTCTCCTCCAGTCACAGTGGTTTACAGCCCATCCCAGGATGGTGTCACTTTTCCTTCAACCTTACTCTCCATTCCTCAACCCCATAGAGGAAATCTTTTCCTGGTGAGGTGGAAAATTTTTCACCACCAGCCACATGATCAGTTGTCCCTCTTGGACACAATGAATGCTGGATGTCTGGACATATCTGCAGAAGATTGCCAGGGATAGATCAGACATGCAAAAAGATCCTTTCCCATGTGTATTGCAAGAGAGGACATAAGGTGTGGTATGGATGAGAACTTGTGGCAAAATGCAGAAGACAGGGTTGAATACTGTTGTATTTCTATATCTGTAGCTATCCTATGCAAGTATGTATAGTGTAGTGAATATGTATAGTTTTGTATTGCATTACTGGAATTACTTTAGTTTAATTTTGTGCACTTGGAATTACTCAGTGCAAAAATGGCAACAAAAAATTTCTGATTAATTTCTGTGACATATACTGTAAGGTAGCTTACTTAGCAAATATAAAAAAAAAAAAAAACTGTAGTGCATTTTGGATGTGAGATCAAATGTTGTGCTGAGCTGCTTGTCAGTAAAGAGAACTGTGTGAAGAGTTTTGAAAACGTTAACTTGTATAGAGAAATGTGAGTTAGCATTGTGAAAAACTGTAACTGTCAATTATTAGACCAATACAGCCACAATAGGCATCCGATGCAAACAGAATTTCTGTAATCAGATGAAATGCTATGAAAAACCAGAGCGACACAGTTGCTGAGTTTTATTTCTTACAGTCAGTGTTGTTAAATGGTGCTGAGTTGACAGGCACAGTGTAGATCATAGGTTTCATTGCTTGTCATATGGATGTCACGATGTCATTAGTAATATTTTTGGATTCCAGTGCATACTGGCAGGTGTGAAGAGTGTGTGTGTGTGTGTGTGTACTTGCATGTCTGTGTGTGTATAGTAAAGTTGGGAGGGCAAGTTGTCCAGGTTTTTTTCTTTTTCATTAAAATGAGAAGTGACAAGTAAAGCAATAAAATTATCTATATTTTATATGTGCATATTGAACTATCATATAAAATTGTGTAAAAAGTGTTTTAGTCAATTTTTTTCTTCTTATGCAAGGAGCTACTGGTTTTTACCTGCATCTTAATGTATGTTAACAAAGAGGTTGAATGCTCTGCCCAGTGTAGAAATGTTGTTATTTGTCACACTTATTAGATACAGATACTTTTCATAACCCCAGCTTTTCAAATATAAAGACATTTGTTTGATGTTGGACACAATACAAAAGAACATTTTAGTCTACTATGCTAAGAGTCCTAAAGCACAAAATGTGACTCTGATGTTTATTTGAACGCACACGTCTGATGAGATTGGTTGTGCCTTAACGTCGTGCTGCAACCTGAAGAAAACGTCCTGTAGTCCAGAGTGTGTATCTCATCTGTCACATCAATCCTGGGCCAGTACTTTGGTTTAAGAAAAAGGAGATCTAATTTAAAAGGAGAGAACTGAATCCCAATTCAGTGTTTGCAAAGGGAAACTCCTCCACCAAAATTTGAGAATGCAGTCCTTGCAAAATTCGATCTCAACTCAGTCAGCTGTTAGGTGGCACTGGCTGGCAGATCCACAAAGATTGTACCACAGTTGAAACTTGCTAGCTTACCAAGCATCACATAAAGCCTAGCTTCCTTCACTACATATACATCTGTGTGGAATGTCAGGTTGTACCAATACGTAGTCTCATGAAATTCAAGTCATGAAACATAATTTAAGCAATTTTTATGCATTTTTACATCTTTTAATTAATCGGAAACTTTTACAAAATTAACTTGATTTTAAAGAACTTAAACCTGCAGTGCAGAATTTTTTTCTCCCCCTTCTGGCAGTGAGAGTAATTACACAAACACTTTCTATGCATGCTCATGATGTATGCCTATAGGTGAGCTGGCCCTAGACTTGTGTTAAGAAATAGTAATACAGAGAAATTTCCACAGTTCCAAGACAATAATCCATTACTTTGGTAGAGTAAAAGTAATAGCTACATAGCCTACTCCAAATATTTTACAAATACCAACCTGTCCAAAAGCAGTAACACGTCCCTTCTCTTTTTTCAGCGCTCTCCAACAAGGAAAGGCTACACCAGTGGTTATCTGTGTTTGTCCTCGCCATCAATCACTTTATTTTTTTGACTGTAATCCTTCCTCTGAGTGCCGAATTTCTTTTTTATCTGTAGCTTCAGAAACCTTTCTTGGATGCTTCTTAGGTTTTTCCACCATAGGCTCCCCCATACTCCTATTTGCTGTAGCCTATTCCGTAGATACGATTGCTCCAGAGAAATGTAGAGAGAGAATTGCGTCATCTCCATTCAATTTCAATTCAAGTGGCTTTATTGGCATGACTGCATTCAATGCAACATTACCAAAGCATATTAACCCAAACCATACAATCATAATAAACATAAATACACAATAAACATTTCTAAATAAACATTCTCTCCAATGGACCTTTTTTTTACAGCGATGGTGGAGCTGGACCTGGTTAGTGAGATCAATTGCATCTCCCACCACTGGTATGCAGACAACATGCAGCTGTATTTTTCAGTTAAACCTCACGATCTGGGTAATATTGGTACCCTCCATGACTATCTGACTGCTATTAAGGAATGGATATTACTCAACTTTCTTCAACTAAATCCTGACAAAACCGAGGTTCTCCCTATACGTCCTAACAAGTTTGTCTCTGAGGTGAGTCCCTATATCGGCCCTCTGGCAATCAATGTTAAACCCTCCTCAAGAAACCTGGGTGTAATCTTTGACCAAAACCTGTGACTCTCACATAAACAAAATTGTTCAAATCTGCTTCTTTCAACTCCGGAACATTGCAAAAATCAAATCAATGCTGTCAACCAGAGATCTAGAATTACTAATCCATTCCCTCTTTTTTTCACTTTTCGACTACTGCAAGGCTCTTTTCTCCTGTCTCACCCAAGAAGCTCTGTCCTGTCTGCAACTTGTGCAAAACGTAGCAGCTAGGCTGCTTACCAAACCCAACCACAGAGTCTACATCTCACTACTCCTTGCATCCCTTCATTGCCTCCCTATTAATTAAAGAATAGATTTTAAGATATTACTTATCACATACAAGGCCCTACATGATCTTGCCCGTTCAATTATTTCCAAACTCATGCATCCCTATACCACCTCTAGGCCACTCAGATCATCAGACCAAGGTCTCTTATTTATACCACCCCACACCCTCCGCAAATCTAAGGGCCATTGTGCTTTTGCGTTCAGGGCCCCATCGCTCTAGAACAGCTGAGTCTGTAAATTGCTTTAAAAAACTGTATGAAAAAATGTATGTTGTTTATTTTTATGTATCTATATCCTGTGCATCACTTTGTAACTTTATTCTCTCTGTTATTAAAAAATGGATCCTAAATTCCCCATAACATGCCCCCAATTTGTAACCCAGCTTTCTGTTATAAATTTGTCTCCAAGCGTAAGCAGAGATAAACCTAATCAGGGTTATTTTCTCCCAGTTGACAAAGGTCCTCCAGAACCACAGAAGAGAATATACAACTGAGTAGTACTCCCCATGTGTAGTAAATTGAACGAAATGTGTAAAATTGGTGGAGTATCCCTTTAAAGGACAAGAGCCACATTTTCAAACTTTTGTGAAACATCTCTTCATATGGCTACACACACAGACCCTGTGTGTGAAAATCAGGTATTGTCCTTTTAGAGAAGGTAGATTATCACTTGCTGTTGTATAATTGAGGCAGTGCTGCCTTAATTAACTGGGCAGCGTTAATCAGCTGAGGGGGTTTCGAGATATACAAACGGCTAATTAATTACCTATACAGTAGCAGCACGTCACAGAGGCACAATTTAGCTACAGTACACGCCACAATTAATGAGAAGAATTAGATAGAGCGACCTTGACGTATGAGTTGCAATCTGCTAAAGAAGAAGATGCTACAAAATCTAGGTTCAGGCAAGCTCAAATTCAGGTCAGGTTCATTTTGAGCTGAGTAACAGCAAATATGGCATCTACGTGGGCGATTCAGCTGTAGGCAAAGAGTGAGGAATACATAAAATTGTGGGGCATAATTCTTGCTCATCGCTCATCCACAAGCAATTGGTTATATGCTTTTTAGCGAGGCTGAATGGCCGACTTTGTTGGATCCCAATTTATCATCTGCCCGATTCCAGCATGAGAGGAAATGTGTTGCTTTTCCAGGGGACCCTCCAGAGCACAGAACTGCACAGCTGGTCTGTATAAGCTTCCTGAGACACTGACTGATTAACGTGCTACAGGTGCATTTGCCAGCCTACGCAAGCTCTGATTCAGCCGCAGTTGCTCTTCATCAGCAGTATGTCTGAGAGCCTCTTAAAAGTGTTAACCACTAAGTTTATGTTAAATATGCAAGAGCACAACATCTGTAATAGACATGGAATGTGATATGTGGGAATGTCTTTGTTTGGTGCAGAGTTGTATAATTGTCATAATTTTATGTCTCTGAAATTGTGTGCACCTTTTTCTGTGTGAGGAACCTTCTGTGTGTAGAACCTTGTGTTTGCTTTGTTCAAGTTCATACGTCGTCCCACAATCCCCACTTGTTCCCATAGCTGAACTTTGGAAACCTGCATGTGCACCACAATGGTTTATAGAGTCTCTGGTAGACTTGGAGCCGAGGACTCCCATATGGAAATCATTACACAGTTGCAAGAAACAGATTTGCTTTCAGCTCCCCTTTTGGTGTGGAGGCAAGAGAGAATGGAGGGAGAGGTCAATCACGTGTTTTCATCTAAACAGAGAAACCGCATGGCAAATTAGGGCATTGAGGGGTTTGTGGAGTGCACCTATTCCTGGAGGCTTCATGATGGTGTCTGCAGATGTCAAGGTGTGCACTGTTAGTAAATGGAAGCACTGACCCTGCATAGATCAAGGTGAGCCTCTGTGTGGTCTCTTTCTAGCACTTTACATCTGGATCATATGAGACACTTCTCACACACAAATACAAACAAAAAAATACCACACATGCTCCTGAGAACATACACTTGGTCCTTCTAACAGATAAGATCTGACTTTACTTAATATCAACGTACAGATCAGCAGATTTGCCATATCGATAAAACTTTAGCTTTATAAAGCTGTTTTATATCACACAATTATACACAGATTCACACGCTCTCACGCCACACATCCATTTTCAGTGAAAAACAAATTTAGAAATTTTACTTTTTTATTAAATTTCTAGTTCCCGTCCCATTTTTTCACAATTGAGAATGACTTCCGGATGGGAGCCAAAACGTCTTGATTCTGAAAACAGTGTCCAGATGACTACGACTGAAACCTTTTCTACGATAAATTTATAAATGATAACATCAGCGTGAATGAACTCCAACCACCTGATGCAACACCAACGTACACTAGGATAGTAATCAAGTGGACCCAGTCTCAGACAGTTTGTGACTGAAGTGGTAACGTTACTGGCAGAGTTTTGCGATAGAAAAATTTAAAAATTAATTAATGCCAACAACAGTAAGTTTGATGAATTGATCTCTGTCTTACATTGATTAATTGAAGTCTTTTACCATCTTAAAATATAAAAGTTGAGTATGGATAGGCCTAGATGAAGGTAAGAAGGATTATGTTCCTATATAAACTAAATAATACTATGACAGTGTGTGACTTCTTAAAAAAAAAAAAATTATATATATATATATATATATATATATATATGTGTTTCATATTTTGATACATTTCTTCTATGTTGAAAATGGAACATTATCTGTTGATAGTGCCATAAATAATGTACCATATATCTACTAGTCTTATTCTTCAAAGTATAGCTCATATCCCTAATTGAAAACCACAGCATGTGATGTTCAGTATTATGGGTTAAACACGCAGAGAGTTTTGGCCGCATGCAACCATTGTGCAAGTCTTATCAAAGAGACATAACGTCTGACTTTTCCTGCTTTAATCAAGTTCAAGAGTGGTCTTCCTGTGTGCTTGTTGTAGATTTTTCCACAGCGCCCTATACAGTGTAGTAAAACAATGGCAGCTCCCGAAAAGAGACAACACACACCTTCAGAGGAGATGGCACAAACTTTTCGTTCTTCCTTTTTTTGGGTGGCAGTTTGCTTTATTTTGTACGGACAGTAAGGACTCAGCCTTGATAAGTGGTCTGAGCTCTACCAGGTGAGCTTTTCACTCAGGTTTCATGGTGTTATCTGTGCAGCTGGGACTTTTTTCCCCTGATTTTAGCCTTTATGCCAATGCCTCCTCCCAGGCAAAGTACGAACTGCCCCAAAACAGCTTGGAGAGAATCACTGTATAAAAAATATGCCTTCATTTTTAAAAGTAAAGATGAGCATCTTGTACAGAAAACATGAAAAAAACTAACTCTGCTTGCCTTTTATCTGATGTTTGGGTAACCTTTGATAAAATATTGACTCCAGCATGCAAAAGGGTAGAAAAAAAGTATTGCTTTTCACAGGTAATGTTCTGTTAATTTTCTCAAGACGAATGTTTATCACCCTGCCAGTTGCTGTAAGGCACATTAGCCGTATGGTATCTGCCAAAAACACAGAGGGCCATATGTGCTGCCATGCTGTTTGCAACAGAGCTGCTGCTACAACCTAGTGGAAACATGCAGCTGAGAGCTCTCAATTCCTATAGGTAAACCTATGATACTTTGTCTCCTCTGAGTAGGTCTCTTGTGATCATTATTGTGCTTTTACACACAAATGAAAGGGATGTTGTCCTCTTCAGAGTGTGATTCATCCTACCTTTGCTATCCAGTAATGTCAGATTTATTGTGCGGATGCAGAAAGAAAAAAAGCAAGGCTTCACAGTGCTTTGCACCTCAACCTTAACAATCGACCTTAACCTTCTGCTGCGTTGTGATAGTGGCAAAGGTCACGCAGAGATGGAATGAGTTTTAGGCTTTAGAACCAGGGCACGTCTGACGGTGTCTAATATCGTTCAAGTCAGGGGTAATGGCCTTTACCTGTCTGCCCGGCCAGTGCTGTAGCACGCAAACAGAAGAATAGATGCCGTCCTTCTCTTCCTCACCTTGAACACCAGCAAACACCACACACACTTATTGCCCTTATACCCACACACTCAAACACATACATACACAGACACGCACACTCTACAGTATCTTCTTATATCCTCTTACATATGTACTATATAGATACACAAGCATACACACTTATTCAAAATATTCACACATATACATGCTCACTTAAAGCTGGCAACCTATCAAAACCAGACAATGCCAGTTACTGTAATAAAACCATAGGCAGCTGCTCTCTGCATACAAGCTCACATATGCTAATTGTACGCTATCAGCCCAGTTTGTAATAGTGAAGAACCAAGATATGTTAGTCGCTGGAGAATAAAGAAAAATACCTAGCAAGCCAAAAAGACCAAGACATTTTTCTGAGGAATCTGAGGACATAATAAAAGCGAAAATATCAGTAAATTATGCCACATGACAGAAAGAGGACCATAATTTATGCACATGTTTTTCTGTGTGTACTGTCTATGTAAGTTTGTTTAGGGAGGTTTCTGCCCCCTAGTTGTCATATATTATTAAGTGCAGCTTTAAACGTTTTAATTTTTTTATTTTTCAAAGAAAAAATTTGGAATTTATCTGTTTATGTTGCTTATTATAATGAAAATTGGGAAAATAAGTTTGGGTGACAATCAGATTTTTAAAATACTCTTTGCAGCAGAAACACTAGTTGGAGAAAGCACAAGGGTCATTTATTGGAAATTTTCCAGAGATTATAGCCGCATCGTGTGGCCCTCATCAGCAAATGGATTACCATACTTCAGTCATACTGAACCATCTTCAACTAAACAAACTCCAAAAATTTCCAGAAAGTGACCTTTGTCAAACTAATATTTCTAAGCTTATTAATGAAGCTCAAAGACTCAATAGTTTAACCATTTATTTTTATTTTGTCTTTGTTTTTGTTGCTTTATGTTTTTCTTAGATAATATTAATCAGCAGCTCATTTCGTCTGCATTTTTCTCTACAGTGCAGAAGAATTTTACTGTAAAGTGTAGTGGACTTTTATTGGGAACATAATATTCAGGTGAAATTGCTTTAAACCAATCTGCTCCTTTTAAAAAATCTGGATATATTTTTGGCAAAAACATGTACACAAAAAATAAAATAAAACCATACACACATATATACTTGTTCATGCAATATTCCATTACCCATGCACATTCACAACATGTATCAACATGCAAATAATACACACAAAAAATGCACACAAATACTGTGGGTTGAACAACTTCACCACACAAAGCAAGCACCGACATGCTAGCTAACAGTGCTGCAGCCGCTGATCTACAGCTGGTGAAGAGGATCCTGCCCAGGTTCAGCTCTGACTTCACCTGAAGGGATTGAACATTCCTGTGCCATAAGTCACTGTGAGGCAGGACCTCAGCTACCTGTATGTCTCAATCCAGCCACTCTGACAAAATGCATCACAAACTTCACTGTCTGATAATTGATCACAGAGAAGTGGATGCTTGAGGCAACGACCAGGCAGTAACAGATGAGTAAGAACTGTTTACAAAGATAACATCTGAAAACATATCTCTCTTTGTGTCTTTTTATATCAGATGTGTAGTGGGTATCCATGGGCCTCTGGTAACACCTTTGGCTCTGATATTCAGTTCTAACACTTCAGCATACACTATGTTGGCACTTACATCAGCACTTAAGCATGTTTAGCAGGTCTGTTAATTAAAAGTAGAATCTAACATTTCAAAATAAACTCCTAAATGTTGATGGACAGCTTCCTCCATGCAAACACTTGGTCCCACCACCATTGTTGGTGGGACAATATTGATCCATGCTAACACTTGCTAAACTACACTAGCTCTCTGTATCTTCTACAGTTAATTTAAAGTTCCAGCAATAAATAACCTACATGTGCATGTCCTGTTGCTTTATATGTCTTTGTTAGCAGAGTTGAAAACAGCTCTAATATCTATTGTCTGAGGATCTGAGGGAACACAAACTGTAGAATATCATTACCAAGAATGTTACAGACGCTAGCAGTGAGAAATTTTCAGTTTTTCCATTAGCTTACTAGCTAGTCCAGCATAGAGGCTCCAGACAGCAATACTCACAACTCTCCTGCTACTGTAGCTAACAGCACAACAACAGCATGTCTTGGCAAACTAGAAAGTAAGATGAATGTCCGTGGACAAGTCATTTAACGTTACCTGACACACAAATCATGGCTGGAATGACTGGAATAGTGTTGTGTGGTCCGGTCTGAGCCCCTTTGTTTGTTTCCCATTTACAGAGCCAGGGCTGTGTACAAACACTGGATTTTTTTTCAGCGTACACACTGAACGGACAGCTAGCGGACTGTGAGGAGATATCTGCTAAATTTGACAAAAAGGACATGTTTTGTATGAGAATCGCATACCCCGCCTTTAAATGGTGCTGTTTCCTTTACTCAATGAAACTTTAATAGGCTACAACACTTAAAGAGTGTTTATGTGTTAAGGTGTTAAGGTTTTGTGATCCTTTGAGGCCCTAGAGGCTGTTAAATGAAATAAGAACACATTATCAACTGCACACAGACAAAAGATTAAAACTTCGCCCCATAAAACCTGTTAACTTTGAAAATGTATATTTTTTCGACATACATATCTATATAATAAATATCTGTTACAGTATACAGAGAAATATGTATAAGATGTAGCTTCAATTAGCATATTAAGATTTCTATTTCAAAATGCCAAGTATTCAATTGGACAAAATATTTTTAATATTCACTGAATACTTCAAACACGTTTGTGATCAAGTATTTGACAAGAAAAAATCCTACCACATTAAACCACTAAAAAGTTCCAGCAAATGAGTTGTTATTTCATGTCGGCAAGTCATAAGTGATTACGTTTCATTTGAGGTGAGGTTTCAAAACAGAGGCCTATATCTTTTAAATGCTAGATATTTCATTTGAAAATTAATTCTATCCCATTCTCCTCTGTAACAGAAAGATAATCATATGAATGGACAGTGTGTGCATTCTGTGAGTTATTATGTTCAGCTCAGGCCTGACCCGTTGGAGGCCGTCAGAGGCTGAGGTTCAGCCAGAGTTCACTGGGCTACTGCCACAACAAATACCCAGGGAGGGGAGCCTCGTTTGTCATGTCACTCTAATGTAGAGGAGAGATGAAGAGCTGCTCATGTCCAGCCTTATGTCTGCTGGGACCAGACACCAAGGACTAAAGGGGTGAGAGTGTGGTGTGTCTGTATATTCAATTCAATTTTATTTATATAGCGCTAATTCATAACATAAGTTATCTCATTGCACTTTTCCTATAGAGCAGGTCTAGACAGTACTCTTAATAACATTACTTACAGAGACCCAACAAATCCCACCATGAGCAAGCACTATGTGTGTGTAGTGTCTGTCTTAGGTGATTAGGTGTTGACACTGCATCTGGAAGTATACCAATTTAAATAGCCAAACAGCTCTGATGTTTTCTAATCATTGTAAACACCTAAAAACTGCATGGAGTCACATTTTTTCAATTTGGTTGTGGGCATATTACAAAATTATATCCTGCAGCACATAACAACTTATCATTTAACTAACGTGCTAAACTATCATGGTGAACATGTAAACATTATACTTGCTAAACATCAGCATGTTAACATTGTCACTGTGAGCATAATTAACATGCTAGCGTTAACATTTAGCTTAATGCACTGCTGTGCTTAAGTGCAGCCTCACAGAACCGCTAGCATGGCAGTAGACTCTTAGTCTTATTAAAGGATAGTTGTGGTTTATTACAACTTGGGTCTTATTTTCATAGCTTTGGCCATTGTTTATATTGGTTATGATAATGTATACAACAAAATAATTGCTAGCAGAGCAGGGGAGTTCACTGGGTAGCTGGCAGGGCAGAAACAAGACGGGTGAACAGGTGAGCAGAGATCCGTGAGGTGACGTGGCTGTGATCACCGGCGAGAGGGATGTCTGCGGCAAAAGCAAACCAGAGATTACCAAACAGGAGATTACAAGACATATAGTACTTAACTGTGAGGCGCGAGGGGCCGTTGCGTGTGCTCGTACAGGTATACAGAGACGATCTGGCACCGGAGATGAAGAAGAGCCCGGTCTTTAAGCTGTGGAGACTGATGATAATTGATGATTGGTGATCAGCAGCAGGTGGGAGCCAGGGAAGCCGGAGCACATACACACAGACACACATTACAGACAAACGGAGGACACACAAGACACACAGGGAAAGAGAAACTGCAGGGACACACGGCAGGGTGGCTGACCATGACAACTTTATTTGGAGGTAGAAGTGAAAGTGAGCACAACTGATAAGTTGGTTAAAAATATTGCACAGCTAGTAAATACAGTAATTAAAGTTGAAGCAGGAATTGGGTCTGTAAACTAATGGATGTTTACAACAAACAGTTTGGGTGGCAATTTTAAGATTCACCTTTATTTTCTCTTTTAAATAAGTCTGCAATCAAAATATTTATGGTGCAGTTTGTTGAACGGGGCCTTGTACTGAGGACCCTGTCAGCTGACCCTTGACTTGCATCACTGCTCTGCTAAACTATTAAACTATGCTACAAGTAACCGCAAGTCATAAGCATAGTCTATACAGCAACTCGTTTTTATATTACATAATGCTCTGTAATAGTACACAGCCTGTTCAGTGTGAGTTCTGTTTGGATGGTGAATGCAGTGATGTTTGCTATGTGAAATGTATTACATTGGAATTTTATTACATCTCACAAACTTCAGTTGAGACAGGAAACTACCTTGACATAATTGTTTTAGGTGTGTGTTCCATCCACAATACTCTACTTCCCCAGAGCAGCTAAATATATTATAACACACCAAAGCTTGCCAAAAATATTAATGACAAAATGTTTTAATTAACTGAATGTCAGTTGTATGAGATAAAAATGTATTAAATAGATTGATAATACATCTTAAAGCTATACATATGCTCCTTAAATTATTAAACAGCTGGAAGGAAACAAAACAATATATAAATGCAGCTTTTTGAGATGTAAAATCTTCCATCAGGCCAAAGCCTTATCCAAAAAGATAATATTGGATGAGTCTTTTATTTTCAGTATTTGTACACAGTTCATTGCTGCAGCCTCACTAATACTGTCATTTGCTGCATGCTCTTGTCCATTGCAGCTGTAGATTGCTAAAGATTAAAGATGAAGCTTGATGGATACATAGGATAATTTTCCTTTTCCTCTGCAGATCTCCAGTGCATTGCCAGATTATCTTTTAACACAACATCCCACAGCTAAAAATCTGTGTTCCTGTGTTACTGTGGTCTGCCAGTCAGCCCAGCATACCACACCTCATTGCTCAATCTCAGAAGCTGTGTTTCATTTTCTCCCAAATCAAATGCATAGTTTTTCTGAGGAGAAAAAAAACATATCAAAGGAGAGAAAAAAGACCATAAGAATGTCCTAATAATGTATATTGAACTGTTGGGTGTACAAAGCACAGTGCTCTGACTCTGCTGAACAGGGCTGATGTACTGCGTTCAACATGTTTAGTTTATCTGATATTATGAGGAGTACATTTAATCACACACAACTGTCAAGGATGACACAAGAAAGTCCAAGATTTATGTTCACAGTGGTAAAGAAATAAATGATGCAGGAGTCTAGCTAAGTCTAGCTAAGGTCTAGCTAACAATTGTGGTGATTATCCTTTTTTTTCTGGCACCACAAAGCCTATGGTGGCCATGTTGGTAGCAGACCTCGGCAAGTTGTTTCCCTAACCCCAGCAATTTGGTATTTCAGATGTTCAGGGGCCTCTGTTGTTATAAATATTATGTACAGCACTAGTTGTAGTTGTGGAGCTCTAACCTGAGATGTTGTAATGTTGGAACATGTTACATTGGGTTCAAACCCAACACAAGTCTGACTAACTTGTCCTGGAAGATCTGTTATTTATGTTCAAGTGTTTTTCCCAGACCTTCAAATTGAATAGTCAAAACAACTCTATACAAGAGAATTGGCCAACAGTCCTAAACTTCCTTTATAAATGAAATGAGCTAGTTCTGTGGAGAGACCTGGTTGCCTACTCTCCATTTTACATTCTACCATAGCTCTACTTATCCTTGGCATCTCACTACAGTTACTTCATTAGATGGACAATGCTGTATGATGAATCAGATCTAATTAAAAATACATGCGACTGTGGCATCCCTGGTTCATTTCCTGGTTCGGTTTTTTTGTGTCAAAAAAAGATCTTGAAAGAAGTTCTGTGTCATTAAGTTTAGGCTACTAAAATATCACCACCTCCAAAACTGAAGTGATGGACATTAACACACCTCCAGAACTGTTTATGGGACTATTTAGGCATCTTTATCAGCAAAGACAGTAGAACACAGAAGGATATCAAGACAAGATGAAGGAAAGTACAGGGTGTGTTTTACCAACTTCGCAACATATGGAAGTCCAAGCCATACGTCCTTAAAACAATGATGTAGCTACAACAATGACGTCAGTTCCATCCTAATGTATGGTTCTAAATGCTGGTGGGAAACATAGCTGATAAGAATAGAATTAAGGCATTCCATCAACAAGTCCTCCAAATTTAATTACAAAATACGTTGTTACTTATTACATTGTTTGTTACTTGCCTTCCAGGACAACAAATTGCAGATTGATGTATGATCTGACGCCCCTATTGGCAGGACGACATCATTTGTCTGTGCCTTCAAAAACTGTTGAAAAAATAAATCAGTTTTATGACCTGACAGCACTGGTTAAGCTTTGGTTAGGCACATGCATGACTTGGTTAGGTTTAGGGAATGATCATGATTTGGGTTAAAAGAAGTATTTAGTTAAGGTTAGGGGACCTTCGTCATCATGGTTAAAATAATAACTACTTGGTTAAGGTCAGGGAATGACCATGGTCATGGCCAAAGAAATTAACCTTGACTGTTGGTAGAAAACAATCAGCGGTCTCCCGTGTTGAAATTTGACCTTTTTTTGAACCACACATCCACTTTGTCACTCTATAATAAAGTCACCTAACTTCCTCCTTTGCTACCGACGGACAGGAGTCATAATTCCTATAGCCACTAGAGGGCTTTGTCATTTGAACATAAACAAAAGTTTTGGGGCATTTTATGAAATGACTAATGCAGCCGTTTTTCATGGGTCTTCATTCCACAGTGGATGCCGGAGAAGGCTATGTGGCATCTTCTGGCCTAACAAGATCACAACCTTGGAATTATGCAAGAAACTAAACAAAAGTAAGAACATTATTACCACAATAAGGCAGTGGCAACAGTGATAGCTGGGCCATATGCTTGGAATGAGGCAGATCACGTCCCTAAGGTTGCATTGAGATAGACCCCACCAGGCAAAAGAAAACCAGGGGGACCAAAAATGAAACTGACGCAGAACTGTGATAGACGAGATAGTCAAGATAGGGATGAAGTGGATCAAGTAAGTAACAACATTTTGCTGATACGTTCTATATCAACATTTTGCACTGGCATTGAACAGTTTACAATTTCCTTATTCTGTTGATGAAAACTATAATCCAAGCCACATTGCATTTCTGACAAAATGTAAAATAAATTTAGCAGCATATGAATCTACTTTTTAGGAAACAGAGTTGAATTGCCTGCTAGATGACAGATTTTGATTGATTGATTTTGAGCTGATTTAGATAAGCGTGACGGGACTGGGCGTGATTTCTC